>NC_138159.1:202700-295200 GCF_964199315.1 Orbicella franksi | reverse complement strand
GTGGTCGCTTACTGGATGTTCGATACCCTTTTTGCAGTCTTGCGTCGAGAGTTTCAGTTAACTTGACCGGGGTGCCGAACATAACAGAGACAACGGACTGTTTTCAAAGCAATGAGCAAATAACTACGTCGGCATCAGCTGCAGTTCAGGTCAAAAATCTATAGGTATATTATTTTGAGCGCAAGGATGTGGTGGAATTACTAAGGACTGAAGAAATTAATTTCAGACAAGACAAGCTGAAAGTCACTAACAACGCATTCGTGTTTCAACGCGAGCTTGACCAGCGACCTTCCTTGTTGAGCGAATCCAGTCATTGTATGGCAGAAGTTGTTTTGCAACTGAAAGTAGTAAGGAATGTTCAAGTGAATTGTGGCCTGCAAGAATTATTGATATGGTATTTTGAAAGCGGCTTATTCAGTAAAGGATGGCAACAGTTCCTGTAAAGCACAACTTAAACAGGTTAAATAAGTAATGAAAAAACTACAGGATAACAACTATTTTTGGACGGAAAAGTGACCGAAACGTAGTTTCGTGACTGATCGAGACAACATTCATTTGTTTGCTTTCTTTGTGGTTACATCTCGCATAATAATAATTAAGTTTATTCAACATAACAACTTATGCTCTGAAAGCGCTTTGACTCCGTCTCCACACCCGGGCCCAAATACACGTTTATGAGAGAGGTCGCACATGAAAGCACGATTGTACGCGATTTCAGAAGCGTTCAAAGCAAGCGAAGCCGTTGCAGGTCACTTTAAAGATTCTGGGAAAAGTCCATGTAATACGCCCTTAAAGTTTAGCCTAATACCTATGTGCTTTTGATGCATTCTGATACAAAATTGTTGCCACCGGATACTGGTGAACTTACTCAAACGTCTGGCGCTATATTTACTTTTGAGCAGACCACATTCGTGTCCAAGTAGTCGGTGGAAATGTTAGACTATTATGCATGGTTCAATCTTACCTGTTACCATACCCCTGGGCAATCCCCGAAACAAGTCCAGCTCTTAGGGTCCGGGATGCTGCAAACATAATTAAGGCCTTAGGACCATATCAGGATGAAAAAACGGAAGGTATTATTATACGAATTGTAAACAATTTTACTGCTACTCTTGGTTTTTCCTTGTGTTACAAGAACTCAAGACAACACACAAAAATGTTGGATCATGCGATTTTCACTTTTATGGTTAAATTTTTTTTTACGATTAACATTTTTTACGGCCAACGTTTAAAATTCTCCAATTTTTACACCTAACGATTAACCCCATTAAAACCCTCATCAAATCTCTTTGATATCTACAGCTGGGAATTTACCATGACAACAAAGAAGAAGGACGTCGCTAAGCGATTAGGTAGGGTTTTGTTAAAGAACGAACCAAACTGGATTACTGGAGATCTAGGGAATTATCTGGATGATGGATACAAAAGCCCACTCCCTACAATGCATGCAGCCACCAAAGAAAGTCAAAAGGTCGATGAGGTCAAAAAGCCTAAGATTAAAGAAGAGCAAGGACCTGTTCAACAAAGCGATCTTTTAAAACCACTGTTGATGGATATCGCCAGAGAGGGCCTAAATTACGCTTTTCAAAAATGGATCCAGAACATGGAGGACCCTGAGCGGCATTCAAAGACGCAAAAGCCGAAGAAAGTGATTGTGGTTGGAGCCGGAATGGCAGGGCTAGTCGCTGCATTTGAGCTGGCGCAAGTTGGACACGACGTGACAGTATTAGAGAGCCAGACGCGAGTAGGAGGCAGAGTTTACACCCTTGGGGAAAAAGATGGTTTTGCAAAGGGACTCCGCGGTGAGGGTAAGAATAATAATCGATTGGGGGAGACGAGCTTTTATTGTACCTCTTAACTATCTTTATTGGTTGATTTCGTAACCCTTTTTCATTTCTATTTATTTCATTTGCAGCTGGTGCCATGAGGCTACCATGTCTCCCTGATGCGAAGCCCAAGACCCATTTTCTCACAGATTTTTATGTTTCTGAGGAGCGGTTCAACCTACCCTTGGCATATTTTGCCAACTACAGTGAGAAAGCTTATCTCAAGTTTTATAACGAAAACGCTGTTCGTATAGCAGGTGAGCTTTATGGTGAAAGGTAAAGTCTGCATACGAGCCAAGGGGGCCCCAGCAGGCCGAAGCTTATTCTGGCTTCTGTAGCATGAAGCGACTGAGAGTATTTCTACTCCCCCCTGGATGGGATGCTAGTCCATCGCAAGAGTTACCTCCGGCATTAGGTTCGCCGGTAACCGTTTACACACCTGGGTGTAGAGAGGCACTGACGGAGTAGTGTCTTTAAGACAAGTAAATAAAATCTACTAGTTAATGCTCCAATGTCAAACGTCTTCCTGCAACGTCGGATGTAGCCCTCCTTAGCCAGGGGTAACCTTGTAGTTTAGCAAGTTTATATCTTCAAGAGTGAAATTGAATTTTAGAATTTGGCGCTATAAACTGAAGTGTAGTGGCCTGGCCTTACAACACGTCCCTTACTTACAGCTAACCATAGGTAAATTATGTAAATGTAAATTATGTAACGGTAATTCCCAATTCGTGTATTCAACAGAATGGAATAAAGATCCTTTGACCTGGATGGACAAACTTTGGCCTGGATGGGATGCTACTTTAATTAAAAATGGAGTGAAAGGCATCACAAGTATCGGTAAGTTTAAAGCGCTGCAGCTGTCTAAGGTGGTTGCAAACTTCAGTTTTGCCAAGCACCATAAGTGTATTCTACAGCCACGAGAGGTGAAACTTTTCTAGTCACTGAAAACTGTTGTACACTCCATTCTCAAAACATGTCTTCCTTGCTTTTGACACACAACGGAATCCCGCAAAATTGCACGGCCCGAGGAAAGGCAAAAAGACCCAGAAACCGTCCGAATGAATGATTGAAACACGAGTTTTAATGGCCTTTGTTCGCCACCTAAAATGCGCCGCATCTAAAAATAAATTAAAAAAGAAAGACTAGGTTATGGAGCATAAAGCCACCTGATGTCCTCAGGACAGGCGAATTTTAAAACAAAATTTATCTATTGGACTGAAAATCACGATTGACTTCTTTCTTTAACCTTTTTGTTCGATACAACTACAAAGTGCCTTTGTTAGTTTAAAGTCATTTTGAATCAGCTTTGTCTAGATGATAGCTTTAACTGTAACTTTATCTTCATCTAACTGCGGGTGAATATTATAGTCGCACCACTCATGTGTCTTCAAAGCAGCTTTGAGAGTTCAAAAACATTTTAAATTAGTTTGTCTGGATGGTATCTTTGACTGTAACTTTATCTTTATCTAACTGCAGATGAATATTATAATCGCACCACTAAAGTGGTAACAGACACGCTGCTTGATTTGCTCAACGATCCCAGCGTTAAACCAAGCGATGCCTGGAATCAGTGGATTGATGTCTGGAGTCAGTTTCCACTTGATGGCTTCTTACAAAGTACCTACGAAGCAGTGATGACAAAAGTCGAGAAAAAAGTTCTCGAAAAAAAACAAAGCATCTCTTTGACAAGCCTTGAAGAGCTCAAGAAGTACCTTCCTTGGCCTGATGCTGCCATCACTGCCTACTCTGTCTTCTCCTACACAGAGCAGCTTGATCAAAGCCTTGTGCAATACCTCCGAGATCAACTGGGACAGTGGTGGTCATCAGACATGCACTGCATCAAAGGTGGGATGTCTCTGTTACCAGAAGCCTTCACTGAAAAAAACAACGGAGGATGGAATCCTGAAGTTTTCCTTCACGATAGAATTCACTTCAACCGTACAGTCAAAGAAATCATCTACAAATTTGACGAAGATGATACTGAAAATAATCACGTGGTGATTAAAGGCTACTTCAGCAACAGCAGGCAACCTTTCCAGGTCGAAGGAGATGCTGTTATCGTCGCAACTCCAATCAACATTCTTAGGCAGATCAAGTACACACCCCTCGATGAACACACGGAGCCTCCCCCACAGGATTTCCACAAGGCCATAGAAGACATCTTTACCGGTCCAGCAACCAAACTCTTCATACAAACTAAGACCAGATTCTGGGAGAAAGACGGCATTAAAGGAGGATTCTCAAAAACAAATCTTCCAATCGGCCAGCTCCATTATCCAAGCAACGTCACTGGAGAGCATCCTGGAGAAAAAGGCATCCTGTTGGTTTACACGTGGAAGACGGAAGCCTTACTCTTTGGCTCCCTGGATCCTACTACTGCTTTACATGAGGTAGTAGAGCAAATAGCCACAATCCACCCAGAGATCAAAGACCAGGTTGAAACGGGGGCCGTCTTAGCATGGTACAACCACCCAACCGCTCAAGGAGCCTATGCCCTACTTAAACCCACCCAGTACCATAACGTGCGCTACGTCATGGAATACCCTATGGCTAACATCTACTTTGCTGGTGACGGCCTTTCGTTTGCTGCAGGATGGATTCAAGGTGCCTTGGAGTCTGGTCTACGAGCAGCTTTTCAGTTTTACATTCGCAACGAGGGCGAATGGCCCAAGAAAAAGAACTGATTTCGCGGAGCACTTTTGCTTGATAACAGACTTGATAATAGACAATCGGTTTAACGTAAAGGTGTGATTGAGTGCTTTTGATAGACAGCAACGGTATGGCTCCGTATTATCAGTGTAACTGTGTTATTGAAAATATTAAAAAGTCTTAATTGTTAGGGTACAGGCCTTATATAATCGAGAAAAGTAGCTTGTTTTCTTTCTAAAGTTATTTTGGGGACAAAATAAAATTGATTACAGCGACTAGAAACCTGAGTGTGTTTTTTTCGTTGTTGTGGGGCTTTAAAATGGTGTACTGATAGCGTGAAACGGCCAAACTTTAATATAGAAAATTGTAACGCGCGATGGGCTATCTTCTTTTTTCCTCTTTTTAGCGTCGTCCGACGGAACTAACTTTTCGCGTTTTCAAAAAATGGATATCGCATCGCACTTGTTTGTTTTTTCAACTTCCATTGGCCAGGTCGTTGTTTCCAGGCAACCTCGTCCAAAGATTCTTACTCCACGTCTCAAAATGGCCGGCGGGAGAAGACCCTGGCACAAGCTAACACCCACGTTGATTGGCACAGTTTGAGTGGTTTAAATACTTCAAGAAATATGGTGATATGACGATTTTTTTAGGCTTTTTAATACGTACATGAATAAGGAAGGGCTATAGGAGGGTGTATTGCAGTTCAATTCAAGCAATGTTGAATCAGAATACCGTTTGCGATTGATGTAATCCATACCACAGAAGTAGAAATAAACCTGGCAAATAAATAACCAGCGTGAGGTCAAGCTGAGTTTATATCTAAGTACAGATTTTTGACTCTGAATAGCACACACATTGTTTTCAAAATTCCTGGATGCGCCCCTTGCTGCCATGGTTAAATTGTTTAAATGAATTAAAAATAAATTAAATTAAATAAACAAAAAGCGCTCTTGATATCTAGCCTGATATAGAAAGACCATACTTTTCCATGCTCCTCTCTACTGTGCGTGTTGACACCCTAAGAAGAAGTGCAATTGTGGGGATTTTGAATCCCTCGTCGAGAGGAAAAGATACTTTCAAAGACTGGTCTTAGACGGCGCTGAGTGTGAACTTGTGAAGCAGCACCGGCGGCCTCTACATCAACCAGCCTTAATTGAGTCTCGCTTGTTAGTTCGTCAGCAGGCTTTCCCAAGCAGGCGGACAATTTCATCCGTTTGTGGGTGTTTTTCAAAGTTAACCAGCTAACTAAGCGTGCGAACAATTTGTTATTATCGGACTTGCTGTGTTATGAGCTTGAAGGAGCTTGAAGACACCCACTCGCTGCCATATTGGAATGAGCCCACAAAAATACAGCGGATTCAAACGCCTTTTTATTACCTGAGAAATACAAGGTTTCCCTGGGGAAAATGGGTTCTTCAGGTGCGACCGATTTTATCTAAGAAAAGAATATTATAGTAAATAAACAGTAAAATTTTCCGGCGAGGTTTCAATATATATAACTTCTCCAATATGGCCCAATATTCTAACATTCAACATAATTTTGGAAGTGATTTAGGGGTCGACCACAGCGGAAAGTTTTTTAATTATCTGGACATCCTTTACTACATTTATTAACCTTATTGCTAACAGAAAGAGAATTGTCCCTTTAGGTCAACATATAACCATCTTTAGTTTAATCATTCAGCACAAGGGAGGTAATATGACAGTCAATCTTTTGTTTTCCACTACAGCAGCTTGACCTTTAATTTCCACAAATAACAGATCCCTTGAATTCGAACATACTGTCACCGTGCATATTGTTGCAATGTCAACATAAACTATGATAAATTAGTCAAAGTGGCCTTTGGCTCCAAATATGTGAAAGAAATTCACGGAAAGCACCTGTCACTCACACTTCCTATTTAGGTCTCTTTCTGTTACAAGGTACAAATTATTTAACTCACAGGAGGCGTTTTTTAATTAAGAATACGAAATGGACTTTTCCAAGGTAACATTTGTGGAGCTGTTTAACTAAGCGTTGCCAGCAAGCTGTTATAATTTCAAAAAGTAGTATTTGTTGCCCAAAGAAACTGATTATTTCGTGAGTATGAGCAATAATTTTCCTCCACGAAACACTGCCGTCCTAAACAGTGTTCTCAATGCACCACTCATTGTCACAGCAATTCTTGGCAACACTTTGGTGCTTGCCGCCATATTGAGAACTCCATCGCTTCGTTCACCGTCAATAATGTTACTCTGCAGTTTGGCTGTCTCTGATCTTCTTGTTGGCCTTGTTGTGCAACCGGTTTACTTTGCTTATCTACAAACAGGGAAGGACTTTCTTTACCAGCCGCTAACCGTTATGGCTTTTTCCGCGTGCTGTGTTTTGCTTTATACGATAACAGCTGTAAGTGTAGATCGGCTCTTGGCTCTTCACTATCACATGAGATATCCGATATTAATGACAACACATCGCGCTATGAAGACATCAGCAATTCTTTGGTTGGTCTGCTTTCTGTTATCTCTGTTTTCCCTTTGGAACAAGAGTTTCTATTTTACGTCTGTTGCTGTTAACATCGTTATCTGCATTTTAATATCCACTGTATGTTACATTAGGATCTTTCGGATTGTTCGTCAACATCAATTTCAAATTTATTCTCAGAAAAAGGCCGTGGAAAGTCTTAATACTGAAAATACTCAGAACATGCAGCGAAAAAAGCTGTATGCCATAAACACTTTTATCTATTACATCGTGATGATAATGTGTTATGTCCCAGCGTTTATTGGCATATCAATTTTTGTTATTTCCCCCAATAGCTGGACGTGGTCTTGGATGATTGCAGAGACAGTGGCATTTATGAACTCTTCAATCAATCCAATTTTGTATTGCTGGCGTCATCGGGAGCTTCGAGCAGCAGTTGTTAAGATGCAGATGCTACGTAAGAAAAACTAAGGAAAAGTAATAAAGATATGGTTCACACGTTCATTCTCTTTTTAAAACCAATTTGCTAACTTCAAAGGTGGTATCATCATCATCATCATCATCGTCATTATCGTCATCATCATCATCAGTCCAAATTCTCGTCTGGGAGAATAGGGCCACTGACTTGACTCCTCCAATCTGCAGCTGCTTTGTCTCTCGCAGCGGTGACAGCTTCATTCCAAGTGACAAACCTCTCTCCCTCTACAGTGCAGAAAGGTGCCATGGTAACCCAAAAACATCACGCTTTGGTGGACGTGCTTCAGTTTCAGCATGGAGCACCGGTGCAGAGTAAATTTCTCATGTGGAATTGTTATGACGTGGTGACCATGGCAACAAGCCACTCTGTGCCCTCATGAAGCAAAATGTGACTGAGAAATTTGCCGAACATTTATAGAGCACATGGCTGCAACTAAGTTTATTATAAATTGTCCATGTTTCATTTCATTATACCAGCGTCCTCTGATATCCTTTATACCTCTTGTGACAACAAGGTTGCAACAGAGAGTTTAAGAAAACCACAAAGGCAACAGCAACGGCAACGTCGCTAAACAAAAGGTGTAATGAGCGATACAACGGCTGTGCACGGGCATAATAATTCTTGGTACATTTCTTTGCCGCCCTCTATACAATGTTAGGGAGTTTAAGTAACTACGACTGCGACGCCGAGGACAACGACGATTAAAAAATGAATTTATATTTTACCTGCGCCGTAATCTCGCGATACTCTAGTCTTAAGTCATTTGCATTATTTATCACTGTCAAAACTATCACGGAACTGAATCTGGAACACGGCGATAAATTAGAAATAAAAATGTTTAAAAACTAGCCGTTGTGGTTCACGTTCTCTCGACAACGCAGAATTTGGTCATTTAATTTCACGTTGTTGTTTTGCAGAGCACGGCAAGGAAATGTACCAAGAATTATAACGCACGTGCACAGCCATCGTTCTGCTCATTAAACCTTTTGTTTAGAGACGTTCCCGTGAAATGAACGACGAATCGCGGCGGAAAATTTTTGAAGTTTATTTTCGAATTTTACGCTGTGTTCTATAATCAATTTCGAGATGATTTTGACAAAGGGAAACAAACCTAAGTGTCTTTGGAGTACCGCGAGATTCGTAGGTAAAATATAAATTCATTTCTCAATCGAATTGTCCTAGGTGTCGCTTCTTAGCTACTTAAACTCCCTAACAACAAACTTATGGAAAAGTTCTATTGAGAGGATCTATGCCACTCAACTGAATTTGCCAAATTCGACAGGAAAAAAAAAAGAGGAGAATTTAAATAATAAATGACTGGAGAACATTACCAGCTGTTAGATAAGCGTTGAAAGTCGGTAAAGTTTGCTCTTTAAGTCTATTGCAGATTGCTATTTTTTAAAAAGATCCCGTCTTTATTTACTTTTGTATATGTGGATTATTATAGACATCTACCATTCTCTTACTGCGGTTAGACCATCTCTTGCACTCCTGCTGAGAATTCTTTTATGAAAACACGGAATGAAATATTTCTCAAATATACGCGCAAATGTAAACCGTCACAATGGTTTACATACTCTCGGCTAGCCACACCTATCGACCAATGAGAGCGCGCCTAGTATCTCAGTTATTTTATAAGTTCAGCTTTAAAAGCTCAACTCGCAAAGTTCTCTTCAAACAACTTGGAGATGTATGTCTCATTAGCTAAATATGTGCCAATCATTGCTGACATACTAGACAAGTGCAAATAATGACAATACTAATGGCAGTATAAAGTTGTTAACTTAAGATACTTCGTCTGGTTTAATATAAACAGAAGTGACGATGAAATTGTATTTCCTATGAAGCATGAAAACACTATAGCCTCCTCTATAATGATAGCTGCGATATTGAACTTGCTGCAGAAGATGAATGTTGAACAACGAAACAAGTTTGAACGGTGCTAAAAACACAATTCAAAAGGAGGCTTTTATTTCGTCGGCGACTGTGAATAATCACTTTTAATCTCCGGATGGTCAATAATGACTGGCGGCCAGGCTGTTTAATGCAAGTTGTGTCCAGCTTTTCAGTCTTCTCAAACTTTCTTTTGATTTATTTGTATTTAGTTTGAATTGACAAGCATAATAAAGTGTTTCGGTTTCCAGTGCAAACAGTAGAAGTGCTCTGTATTGATCTGCCCTTGTTGTTTAAAATATGAGTTACCGAAAAAAAATTTACACTGAACAATTAATAAAAGATGCATTATTTAAATGATGATATATTTTATACAATTTCACTATCGAGTCATGAGATGGAAGTAACGTTTATAACCATTATGGGCTATTTCTGCAAGATCAAACAAAATAATAACGGGAAAAAAATAATCAAAAGTGAAAAACTAATATCTCTGAGATGGGTTTTTATTTATTTCACCCGGTCCGCAACCAGTAAGTATTTATATGCTAATGACAATAGGGTATGACAGATAATTTGCTAAATTTTCATCTAGTCAAATCACAACTTTAAAGCTAACTTGAAAGTTTCATTCCTTAATAAAAATTGTTCTCCTTTTATCAAAATCTCGATCTTTTCCTTCCACGCGTTATAGGCCAAATTTTCTGACATAACATGAATAATCATAACTTCAATAACGTTAGAATTAAACTGAATGATTGTCATTTATACAGCCGTCAGTTGTCAAGGCTTTAAGCAAATGTAAATGCATGATATAAAAGTGCATTAAACTGTCAGTCTACAAACGGGACGAAGTGTAAGTACATTTGCTCTTAATGCTACAAACAGGTGATCTTCTTAAAGATGTGATTTACAAAGGATGAACGTAGGCATTACAGGCAGTTCCGGTTGTGAAACACCGTTGCCTTAACAGGTTCGTGCTGCCCGCATGAATATTACTTACGAAGAAAAGGCCGCCGATTTCATCCAAGTGGAGTAATATCTCCACTTCAAGCGGGTGGAAGAAAATCACTGATATAACTAATTGGTCTCACTATGAACTACACTGAAAAAGACGAGAAGACCGCGTCAGCTGAGGCTAGTGTTGGGAGTATTATCATCATAAACTGCGCTCTTAATGCCCCATTGATGCTAATTTCGATTTTTGGAAACGGTTTGGTTTTGGCGGGTGTAATCAGAACTCCTTCGATTCATTCACCGTCCATGAATTTCCTCTGCAGCTTGGCTGTTTCAGACCTTCTTGTTGGATTGTTAGTTCAGCCACTTTACATTGCAAATGCACTGACAGATATTCATGTTCTAAAACTCCTAACGGGTATGATGGCGTTTTTTGTTTGTGGCGTTTCTTTGGATACAGTCACTGCCATCAGCGTGGATCGGTTAATAGCACTTCTCTCTCACTTGAGATACCCCAGTCTGGTCACTAAATCTCGCGTCAGATGCACTGTGCTCACAATTTGGTTGATCAGGGGACTTTCTTCAGGATTTTACCTTTGGAAGAGGCGCGAATGTCACCTTATGACAGCGGTTACCACTGTTATTTGCCTTATAATTACAACTTTTTCTTACATCAAAATCTATCGCATTGTCCGTCACCACCAATCACAGATTCACGTTCAGCAACAGACTATACAAAGTAGCAACAATGTCGGACAAACCATGCATATGGTGCGATTGAAAAAAAGTGCAATGAATACATTCGTGTTTTACATCTTTCTACTTTTATGTTATTTTCCGATGTATATTTTGTCGACTCTTCATGGGATCTCGTTGGTGAACTGGGTAACAGAATGGGACTTTGCTCACACTGCAGTCTTCATGAACTCTTCCATTAATCCAATATTGTATTGCTGGCGTCTTCGCGAGCTTCGAACGGCAGTCATTAAAACGTTGAGGCAAACTTTCTCTACACAAAGAGATCAACAACATTAAATGAGGTGAAACAGGGCGGTAGCCAGGAAAAAAATCATGACTGAGTAATGTCCATAGTTTAATCCTCTTCCTACATTAAGGGTGTTTATGATGACAATTAGCAACAAAAACGAAAAACAATGAGGCCAGTGCCTTGGTTTGCCTGTTACTAGCTAGATCCCTGTAAAACTACCGAAAAGTAGTGTTCCATCCACACCACAACCGAAATTTACTGATACTTGTTGTAAATGAAATACAACTAGGATGTTCCGCGGAAATTTCCATACCATTTGTCCCGCTTTAAAGGTTCTGAATGGAAAGCGTGCCCAGGCTATGTTGTGTTATGGTCTCTTGGTTGTGTTCGAGGCTTCACGTCGTCCAATTCAGTCTTTAATCATACACGTGATTAACAAATCGGACTCCCGCTTCGCGGTCGTCCGATTTTGTTAATCACCCGTATGATTACAGACCGAATTGGACTCCACTCAGTCCTATTACCATTATATATTAGTCATAAAGTAACATTGAGTCCAGGGCTCAAAGTTAACGACCAACTGGTCGCATTTGCGACTAGATTTTTGGCTGTGCGCCTAAAAAATCATGTGTGGTCGCACCACCACGCCTTAAAAGCCAAAGTACAGTGCGACTTCTCTAGTGCTTACTCACCTGACCATACTAACGTACTCCGATTGATAAATATAAATATAAACATAGATATACCACAACCAGGCATCAAATAATAAAGTTGCACCATTTTCCTTTCATCGGTGTGTGTTCTATTCGTCGTCTTTAAGCCTAATTTCCCAATGGATTCTCCGAACTCGAACGTTCATTTCTTCCCCACGTTCTGTGTTGTAAGCAACTCCGCTGACACATGCAAATGAAGGAATGAAGCACGTGCTTCTTGGTCGCCAAATGGGGGACATAGTGCCAGGCGGTCCCAGCGGAAAGCGTGGAAACTGGGGATGAGATTAAATCGTGTGCTCGTTCTTCGCGAACAACAATTACAGAAAGCTTTGTTTTCGCTTGTCTGACATACAAAAATGTCCAGCGTTTCCGGAACGGGCCGGTCCACGAATTCTATGGCTTGAAAGCTAGCCAAATGTGCAAAGTTCGTGCTAGTTCTCACGAATACCCGGATGTTGGAAAAATCAAGAATCTTCGTGAACAGAATTTGAAAGGTAAAGCAAACAACAAGCAACTGGATAGTGAGGATACTCAACGAAGCGACTTCAGAAGTTAATATCTAAGCTCAACTCTTGTGTGAAATATCCTGATTCTTTTATTTGTTTTTGTTGTGTTCAATACCGCTAGAATAGGCCCAGTTTGCAACACGAAGCCTGAGTCGCTCCTTTTGGAGCTTTAAGTATTCTTTTGGGGTAGCTGCTCCAAGTATTTGAAGCTGTGCGCCTAAAATTTCGGCAGTGCGCGTAAAAATTTACACCCGGTCGCAGAAGTGCTCCCAAAGCCAAAAATAAACTTTGAGCCCTGATTGGTAATACGTCTGTGAAGCGAATCCAGGTAATCACCTCATGAGTAAGCTTTCTCACCATTACTCCAGCTAAGCGCCAGCTGCCAGAAGCGGCAATTTTTAATCTGTATATAGTGTTCACATAAAGGATATATGTAAAAATGCGGCTAAACCAACAAATGACGGCTAACCGCAAGTAAACCGGAGAGGAAGTTAACCGCTAGCAAGCAGGTTCACGTTTGTGGAACACAGGTGCCAGCGGCGAAACCGCGAGAAAAGTTAGAAAAGCGAGTTTCTTGGCGTCTCTTCACCAGATCAGACTCCCCCCGCGAGATCGCTTCGCGCGCATCTGATCCTCGGACATGCTTTTTTATGATATTGTTTTTGTTTCTTAAAAAAAAACAACTTGTATAAATGATTGTAGAATACCTATTCCTCGATGTCTCGTACTGCTGCATTAGACAAGGAATACGTTTCTTCAATTTTGTTGTTTTTTTAAAGCGGTTTTCGCATCTGGGGCAGGTCGCACAGGTTCTAATTCTTCGAACCAATAGTTGAGATATGTGAGGGTACATTTGGATAAATTTGCATCAGATGGCTGACTGACGCATCCTTGAGGTCATTCCCCAGTATTGCATTGCGCATCCTTACCCAGCATAATTTCACGCGTGATTTGCGCGCGCGTTAAAAAATGGCGGCTTTTTGTTTACAGCTGGACCTCGCCATAGAGGTAAATAAATATGGACCAATTCTCAGTGTAGAACAAAAAGCAATCGTCAGAAACGTGAATTTAGCAAGCAATCGTGACTACAATCAGGTTGCCATTATAAGGATTTATGTCGGTATAAACAAGGTGCTGTTGCTCCTAAACGAACATGGGACCCCTTAAATTTATTTCAGAATTTAAGTTCCTGTAATATAAACAATCAATCGGCAAAGTTTCGCAAAAATCTCAGTGCAGGTTCTATTTTAGTGGAATGACCTTAATAGTCTATTTACATTAAATGTCTCGTGCTAGAGTAATTCAGATTTGGCAATTTTGCCGAAGAAATGTATGTCAGGGGGCAAGCGTTCTGTCCCCTGGCCTATACTTCGTTGTCAAAATTGGCAAGTTTAAGATCCCATATTTTCACGAGTTTGGAACGGATTCTTACGAAACTTCGCGTATTTACTAAGTTTTGCGTGACAAATCAAGAGGTAAGGCTTAGATTTTGTTTGAATGAAAAATTCTACTAATCAATTACAACTGCTACTAATCCCGCAATCTGATTGGCTAATTTGCCGTTGTCGATAAGAGTCCAGACAACGCTGCTCGCGTCAATCTGTCATGCTCTTGGTCATGTTCTCAAAAAACATTTTCTTTGACGTTGATATTGTGGTAAAAAACAAATCGAATGTGGTTGAGCGTTGTCTGTGCTCAGCGTTGTTGTTTTCACTCAGCTGCGCCTCTTGAGTCCGCAACATTTGGACTATTGTGATGACGCATACTCGTTGTCGATAAGAGTACAGACCACGCTAAACCACATTCGTTTTGTTAAATCGAAAAACCAAGATCACAAGATGCCAATCTCGTTCCCAGAACCCACGTGTCTTTTGGTCAGCGCCAAGACACGGAGTGTCCGTGTCTTGGCGCTGACCAAAAGCCACGTGGGCTCTGGGAACGAGATTTACAAGATGCATACCTTCAGATCAGAAAAACGTAATAGGCATGCGCGCGTTTTGACTGTGCGCCAGGCCTCAAGTTTGAAAAAATGGCGGGAATTTCGTCGATCGTGTAAACAAAAACGGTTACGAAATTTGTATGCTTTCCCAATATTCCTGGTAAGCAGCAACATTTTAACGTCACTAATGAAAAGTTGCTATATTGTTTTCTTTGGAAATCAATTTTTTTGGGACAAAATTAACCTAAAGACGGTTTCCGAGCCCTTTATTTTTCCGCTGTATACCAGAAATTTCGTCCCGAAGAAGAAGATTTAGGGGGTGGATTTTGGTTTAAACAGTATCGGATAAATTTGCGTTCACGGGCAAACTCATAGTAAGAACATATCCTCCATACATACAAGTTTAGATAGACAAGTAAGTCGCACAGGCGATAGGTGAAGGCTTTGCGGCTTTCCTTTGCTGTTTGTAGGATCAGCAGACTGCTTTTAATCGATATGACAAGTACACAGTTAAAACAACAAATTAATTTCCAGTGAGGTAATTAGTGTTGCCAAATATTTTTAAAGATAATAAGGTGTCGATTTCAGAGAGAGTAACATTCCTTTGCGGCTTTCCTTTGCGGCTTACTTTTGCTGTTTGTAGGATCAGCGAAGTGCTTTTAATTTCACCTTTTAAACGAAGATTTGGGGGTTGATTTTGGTTTATACAGTGTCGGATATATTTGCCCCTACTGGCAAACTCGTAATAAGAACATATCTTCCATACATACAAATTTAGATAGACAAGCAGGTCGCACACGCGATAGCTGAAGGGTCTACATAAAAATTTACGGATTGGTAGTGCAGTTGTACTTTTGCCAGTCTTGAAGTGAATTGAATGAGCATTGTATGAGCACTGAAATATACAGTTTGCAGTAGTGATAATGAAGTCAGGGTACAATTCATTTGCAGTTTTCAGTTTTTTATGAAGTTTTGGATATGTGCTGTTTTATATTTTCTGTCAACGAAAGAGTGGTTGTGATTAAACAATCGATAATCAATGCGAATAATACGAATGTTCATTGATGACAAGTATACGGTTAACAACAAATTAATTTTCTGTGAGGTAATTAGCGTTGCCAAATATCTTTAAAGACAATAAGGTGTCGATTTCAGAGAAAGAAACTTGTACTTTGCGGCTTTCCTTTGCTGTTTGTAGGATCAGCGGAGTGCTTTTAATTTCAGCTTTTAAACGAAGATTTGGGGGTGGATTTTGGTTTATACAGTGTCGGATGAATTTGCGCTCACGGGCAAACTCATAATAACATGTCTTCGATACATACAATTTAGATAGACAAGCGGGTCGCACACGCGATATGACAAGTCAAGAGAAAATGATTTTCTCTTGGCCAAGTATATGGTTAAACAACAAATTAATTTCCGGTGAGGTAATTAGCTTTGCAAAATATCTTAAAAGATAATAAGGTGTTGATTTCAGAGAGAGGAACTTTTCAGCGGAGTGCTTTTTATTTGGGTTGGTACATTTCGCTGACCCCTAACACATGGACTAACAAGATGGACCTGGTACATGAACTACTTGAGTGAACCACCAATGGACTACCCTAAATGTAAACTTCTAAAATTTCTAACCCAAAAGTTTAAGAATCAGTTTGTCTACTAATGTTCCAATCTTCTAGGAACAATTTTTAAAAGTTATCGCTTCTGCATGCATTGCGTGCCGTTTATATTACTGTTTGGTTAGGCCCAGGCTTCCCTTCATATTTGCGAAACCCAGCAGAACAAAAATTTCCGCATTCTACGGGGAGAGATTTATCCAAGTTCAGTCATCTCGACTTCGAACCCCGGGGGGCTACTCCTATATATGGGCTATATAGGTATGTGCGGCCCTAAAGGGTATGGTTTTTCAGCCGTTTTGGTCATAGATAGGGTATCGAGTTTAGTTGATTTTTGCCATTTTGGTCATAAATAGGGTATGGTTTTTGTACTCTAGCCTTGATATGGGTATGTTTTTAAGAAGAAGCTACTTTTTCATCATTATCGAAAAGAAAATCAACAAAAGCCCTTCACAAATTACGTTTACGGTAATTTAACATTGGTCCGAACTAGGGAACTAATTATAACACAGGTCTGAAACAGGGTTTTGATTTAAGGGTCAGGTCATAAATACGGTTTCGAATTTTTGGTCAGGTCATAAATAGGGTAGGGAATATCGCAGATTTTGGTCATATATAGGGTAAGGGTTTTGGGAAGCGGGCCGCACACCCCACCTAATTTTTCTGGTAGTACCCCCCCCCCCCCCCCCCCCCCGCCGGGCTCCAAACCATCTTGAGCTGATAGGCCAGCTGATAAGCGAGCTGACAGGCCAGCTGATAGGCCAGAGGCGCTGACAAGTTTATAGATATTTGACGGGCGAGTTGAGGCGACATTATTACGAAAGCGAAAGAAGCGCAATGGCCAATAGGTTTAGACAATTTCGGTTGCTATTATGGAAGAACTTTCTGCTTCAGGTAATGCTAAGTGTAAAATATCCTTTAAGTGATTTTTGGAAGTGAAATTTATACAAGTTTAGCTGTGGGCTAGAGCAGATGGCAAAAAGCTGGAGAACGTGACCTTTTTTCATGAATTCGAAGGCATAGAATCCGATGTTTACCTCCGAAGTCAGTTGTAATAGTCTTATTTTATCCCTTACCAAAGGCAGTGTAAACGTTAAACCTTGGCCTTGCTATTCTCCATCAACAATTTCTATTTTATATATTATCTTTTTAACAGAAACGAAGACCGATTGGTACAGCATTTGAGATCGGCATACCCATAGTCGTGATGGCAATTCTTATTTTAATTCCGTTGTAAGTATTTAGAAACAAAATTTAGCTCCAGCTTATATTTAGACTGAATTCAATGATGGGTGTGAGTAAAAGATGCTAGTAACGTACGTGATTTTTCTTTCCTTTTTAAATTTTAATTTACGCTCCAGCGAGAGGCGCACTTTTCGTTTTCCGCTTGTTTGTTGTCTCTGCTTCGATCATAGCTATGTTAGTTCTCCCCTATAAATTAATACATGATGGTGTTACTTACAAAACGTGAGTGGAATTAACTTGATCTCCTACTTGGAGAAACACCATCAACGTTTGTAAAAAACATGGTTCCTTTAAATCTAGCCACGATGTAGTTAATTCATTGACTTTCTATTATTTACATTTAGTTTGCAATGAAGTTACATATGATTATAGTTGTTACTTTTATCCTTAGTAGTCTTGTGAGGACCCTGTTGTACACCAATTTTATTGAAGTTAGCTTCCTCAGTAAAAGTTTCCTTATTATTATATTTAACAATTTATGGAAAACATGTACCATATTTTTATCGAGTCACCATAAACTGCCGCTTGTACTACGATTACAAGATGGAGCTTTAGTGACGAAGTTTTGGACTGAAATTTACAGTCTTTCCACCGGCAACTTTCCTCGTTTCTAGTGGTAACAATATCTCCTCTGATCGTCGCCTGCAATTTCGTGCGCTTTGCTGCCAATGACGTCAAAGGCCGACAAGTTGCCACTAGAAACAGAGCCAGTTGCCCATGACAGCAACACAAGTTGAACGTTAAACCTGGTCACCAAACTTTCGTCACACCTTACTCAACTGATAATTGTGGGAAGCCCCCCCCCCCCCACTTTTAAGCCCCCCGTGTTATAGACTCATCTACCTGTAACCAAAAAATGCAACTGTTATAAGCCCCCTGGATATACATTGTAAGCCCCCTTCGCACTTTCCTTGTTATGAATTTGTTTTATTAAGATGTTTTAAAACTTAATAATATTACCAGTAAATGGAAAACCTATTTCAATCAACATGTGCAGCTATAGCTAGTTTCAAAATGGTTTTTTATTCTGGTTGTAATAAGCCCCCTCAGATATAAGCCCCTCCATTTATAAGCCCATTTAAAAGCCCTGATGAAGTTGTATATATGCCCAGGGCTTATAAGTGGTAGTTCATAATAGTAATAATAACACATCACATCCCTACATTTTATATTATATAATAACCAAATCAATGCGCACACTCTGATTGGTCAATCAGCTATGGTTTATTGTGCCAGTAAACTCATGGAGATTTTGCGTGCCTTCTGAATTATTATATAAAAGCAATAGACCACAAGTTTCTATGGTTTATAGGCTGATAAACCACTTGGGGTGTTGGAAGAACACTCGAAAAATTCATAAATCACGAGCTGCAGGCGTCTGATTTATGAATTATTCTTGCATTCTTCCAACATCCTGCATGGTTTACCAGCCTATAAACCATAAAATCCTGTGGTCTATTTCTTAACTACGTGATAATGATATTGATAATGATAATAATAATACAATAACACTAATAATAATAATTAAGAATTAAGAATTAGTAATAAATAACAATATTTAGAGAGGGTGGGACCAAAAGAGTAAACGCTTAATTAATTAGGGTGGCCATCATTTTACTATTTAAAAATTCATCAAATGTTTAAGATTTCAAGTACCGTAAATCCTCCAATAAGCGCCCCCTTGAATAAGCACCTCCTTCAAATAAGCGCCCCTCCTATTGGCCTAAATTTAAAAAAAGTGCCCCCGCAATTAAGCGCCCCCCTCCCCTACCCCCCATTTTGTGAACGAGTAATGAGACAAAGAATGTATGGTTTCCATTGTGTAGTATTAGATTTGTGCATTGTTTCAGTTTGTGAACATGTTAAGTTTGGAAAAAAATTACAAGTACTAAAGGTGTCGCGATTTAAAGTTTAGGATCAGCTTTTTGTATCAATAAACAGCTTATGTTGTCGTTTACGCGCACATGATGTATTAAAAAAATGATCATGTCGGGCCATGATTTGGGAAAAATGAAATAAGCACCCCCCCCCCCCCTCGATTAAGCGCCCAGGCACTAATTCGAGGATTTACGGTATACTTATTTATGAAGACAAAAAAAATATTAAGGAAGAATAATTGTTCAAACTTAAAAAAATAGCTCCTGACATCTAGAGGCAATGAGTTCCAAGCATGTGGAGTACTCCTCTGTATTGGAACGATCTTTGTCCTTTCTTGGAGCATAGTGTGGTCAATCTGGTGTTCATATGATGTTTGTCTTTAACATATTCAAACCTGTTTTGCAGACAATCACAACTGGATATTTTAATCATTTTGTACATGAATATACTGTAGAAGTGAAGTATTCAATGCATTGGTTTACATGTATAGTCATCCACTGTACAGCAGTGGTGATAAGACTTCCTGAGGTTGCTTGTTATTAAGAATTACTCCGGCCCTGTATTCCTGTTTTGTTTCTGCGGCTTTTAGTTAAGGATCTATTTATAGGCTTAGTTTACAACAATATACACAGAGTATTGAAATATAAATATGATGTACCTGTTAGTGTCCAGTCTCATTTTAAAATTTAGTTCAGTTTTGAAATTCATTGTTAATTAGAATAAAATTAGTCTGACCTCTAATACTTAGAAATATCAAATGCCTCTTTTCAGGACAGCACCTAAAGCAGAGGATAAATGTTTTTGTAAGTATTACAAAGATTGTTTGAGCTTTTTACATGAAGCTCTCTTATTTAGTAATGAATGCATTTGCACTAAGGATCTACCAATTACTAGTGATATTTTGGAAATTCTCTCAAAATTGCAATTTGAAATAATTTTCAAATATAATAAGTACATGTAATTGTTTACACTTCTGTACAACTAATTTGTTATATGACTGAGAAAATTTTGAAATGTAAATGATCCCGCTGATGGTATTTTTTATTTTGTACTATTTGAAATAGGGTGAGTGCAATAGGTCAATTCCGATATATTAAAAGTCTAACTTGGCTCCAAGGATTAGGGGAATAAAACAAAAGAAATTGCATCGAGGATGAGGGATGAATAATTAATTTCTTTTGTTTTACTCCCCTAAGCCTCGGAGCCAAGTTAGAATTTTAATATATCGGAATTGGCCTATTTTATATAATTTTCAAATATCAATAGTAATTATTGTTTAAGCTTTCATTATTCATACAATTATATGTCTGAGAAAATTACAAATATCATTGTGCAAAACATTACAAAGTGAAATATTACAAAGAGTCTTGCACGATTTATCATTCGCTCAGAGCGATATATTTTGCTGAGCAAGATAGTGATATGCCGTTTTCCCTCAGAGACATATCACAACATATCACTAAGTGACAATTCTGATCACCCAGATATCGTTGTTGTGAAGTGATATATCCACCTAACAAAATATTGTGCCACTCAGCAAATTTCTTGCAAAGCCTAATGCAAAGAACACACTTGGGTCTGATTCTGGTAGTGCCTTTGTTATAATATGTACCGGTACATGTTTGAAGAATATAAATGAAGCTAATTATACTCTTATTGTTATTCTTGTACTTAAAAGAACTGAAATAATGATGCATAATTGGGCATATTTCTTAGAAGAAGCTACTTTTTCATCGTTATCAATAAGAACCTCAATAAAAGTCCTTCATAACTTTAGTTTAGGGCAACTGCGTCAGCCGCAACGGTCATAAATAGAATATCGAATTTTTGGCCAGGTCATAAATAGGGTAGCAAAAATTGCAGATTTTGGTCATAAATAAGGCAAGGGTTTTGGGGAGTGGGTCGCACACCCTCACCCAACTTTTCTGGAAGTACCCCCCACAGAATAAATGCCACTGATATCAGTCAACAGTGTTTTTAATTAAGAACTTTAACTCTAACTTTCACTACTTGTCTTGCAGCAACATTTGATTTAAGGGATATTGACTATAAGTCATTGAAATATCAAGGAGGGGAAGGGCGGATAGCATTCTACCCAGAAACTAAAACAGGTAAGGTATCAATGAACTAGACATGATTTTGTAAGTAACAAACTCACCAATTCTGTCCATGTATATTTGTATGAAGTGTACAGTAAACAAGCCATGTGTTAAATGTGAACCATAAATTAAAGTTCTGTGAAGCCCTCTCTCTTAAGCTCTCCTCTTTAATACAAACCCCCCCCCCCCCCCGCCACCATCTAGAACTTAAGTATGTTAATAATTACCCTTCCCCTTTTCATTATTTTATTCCCCGTCCCCTTCTCACAAGGATGCATAAGCCAACACAACATCAATAGTGCGGTAACATTTACTTTATGACTTGTATGTTTTCAGTGTCATTCCTACACGTTGCTCTCACTTTACTATCACAGTGGCTTATCTCTCCACCTGGGTGTATAAATTGGTTCCAGCAAATTCAATACTGGGGGGCAACCCTGGGATTAACTAGCATCCCATCTAGGGGGGAGTAGATGAAATATTTCTAGTCGCTTCATGCTACAAACTAAGAAACCGGTGACAAGTGCTGGCCTGATGGACCACTTCAAGGCCTGTATGCAGGCTTTATCTTGCACAGGTGGGAGTTGAGTATGGCATATGTCAAGCCCAAGAAATAAGAAATAAATATTTCGTGCAGCTGTGTTTAATTTGTTTTTACCATTTTATTTCCACAGCAATGGAGCTTATGGCAAGACTAAAGAACATTACTGATTTGAAACCAGTCAGCCAAAGTGTTACAACTGGTAAAAAATGGTCATCTGGTGCGGACATGGCAATGGAGGTCTCTGAAAATCGAGACAAGTACATGGGAGGTTAGTTGTTGAAACAGTAGCAATGATTTGTAGCGATTTTGTTACATTACTTCCCTGCTTGGTAATGTCTGTTATGTTAGTGATCTTGATAGATTAGAATGATCACTACATCAGTCATTAAATGAGCTTTTAAGTCATTTTGTTCTTTCTTACTACTTTTTTTGTTCACTTGCAATCCCATAGATATAATTAAGTTCCTCCACTTTTATAAGCCGACCCTTAACCTCTCACAAAGTTGTCTAAGCCCATTAACTTAAAACATCCATGTATGATAAAAAAATACTTACCTACTTCATATTTTTAAAACTATTCTTTGGCCTGCCCCCTTGAAACCTTGTTCTTTATTTACTTCAAATTAAGGATATCGTAACAATGCACACCTTGTGTGATGTTGATTTACTTTTAAAGCATTGGTTTATTGTAGTGCATTTTCTTTCTATATTTAGCCATTGAATTTTACATTGATGAAAAGAATAAAATTCCCAAGAAAGTTCGATATGCCATTCGCCTTGAGGGCTATTGGTCAACGGACTCAACTTATCCAGCTTTCACGTCTGATGGACCTGTGACATAGTAAGCATGGTTTTCTTGCTGTTATTACTTGCAATTGCATGGTCATATGTCTTTAAGAACTGCTACCCTACCCCCTAAAATGGCATATACATGTATATACAGTCCAACCTCTCCACAACAGCCACCTTGGGGATGGAGAAAAGTGTGGCAGTTTGAAAAAGGTTATTTTGCCAGCTGGGATTCACTTTTTAGTGAAGAGTGCACTATTGGGATGGTGTTTGGGGGCTGCCTGCCATCAAGGCGCTATGTCGCTGTGGCACTAAGGTGTAAACTTTAATGTTTGTTTAATTAATTAATTTCAATTAATTAATTAGTCTAGAGGCAAGGAAGTGGTCGGGGTAGGGTAGGAAAGGCACATGTGTACTCTAGGTAAAACATGTTCTATCTACACCAGTTGGGTGTGAACATCGCAAAGCTACATAATATATTTGTTTCAGGTAACCCCTTGCTCTCCTTGTGGTACTATTCTCTTTAGAACAAAACCAATTTGCTCTAAGCGCATGCGTAGATTACTTAACATTCATGTCTTCTATATATTAGGTGAATGATACATTGCATACAGGTTAACACACAAATGTTGAGTGGTTTTCCTTATGAAAGAACCCAACATGTAAGACGCATGTATTCTGGCATCATGAGTGTTATACACTATGTTTCCACGCGGGTTTTATTTGTGAAGTTATGTGACCGCGGATGGCAGTTATTTTTCAGGTAGTGTCACTTGTCCCTTTTTAGTGCTAAAGTAAAATGCTACTGTGGCTGTATACATCCTGATGAACATGTACACAACTGATAATCAAGTATAAGTCAGTGTGATGGGAGATTGCTTTACAGAATTGTTTTAATGTGCAAGACAAAGGTTGTGTGATACTTAATGATCATGTCTTTGATTAACTCATTTGTGAACCACATGCTGAGAGACCTGAATGGGATTGTGTGCACTTTTGTGTGTGGTAAATAATAATAATAATAATAATAATAATAATAATAATAATAATAATAATAATAATAATAATAATAATAATAATTATGTTAATAAGAAGAAGAAGAATTTTTAAGAAATTAAAAGCATATATTATAACAATTCTTTATTGAGCGCATTCAAATTCTTCACTAAAACTTTATATGATAATTATTTACAGTGCAAGACTATTAAAAAGTCATTAAAAAAGGAAGCAAAATGCAGTTTCCAGAAATGAATGAAATTGCATAAGAGATGAAAATTGGAATGACTTGTTTAAAATGTCACGGAAATGTAACAAAAGTATTTTTGGTTTGTGTCATCGATTGTACATGCATAATAAAAAAAAGCAAAAGAAAATTACTCTCTACTATAAACATTCTACTAATTATGGAATCTTACTTGTCTTTGCTTTTATGCTGTTACTACTACTAATGATAATAACAATACTAACAATAATGATAATAATAACGATTGAATAATTATTACAAATTAAATGCTTAATTAGATGTACAGTAAGGAACAGTACAATTTTATAATATTGCTTTGTTTTACAGCATAATTTGAATGAATATTTTGTGAAAATCTTTGCAGCAATCAATATAGAGATGGAAACTTCATGAAATTACAGTATGCGATGGATATGGCTATCATACAATTGCAAACCCAAAGAAACGCTTCACATCTTATTCCAGTGGAAACGCATGTAAGTAAAAAAAAAACAATTAGCGGTACCTCTCACACTTGCCTGTCATAAACTAAGGATTTAGCCCAGCTGAGGGGTTTCGGCCAGTCAAAATCCCGGCAAGTTCACCTACCTGACCTGAAAAAAAATCCTAATGGAATTTTTTTTTTGATAATGATGATTTGGTAGTGTCAATCTTTAAACCTTTCAGAATTCCATATTAAGGCCTTACCAATAAAACTGGAAAGTGACCCTTCCGGAAACGTTCAGTCCTTGCAAGCCAATACTCAGTGTTCAAAGTAACTTGTAATTTTTGTGATAGCACATTGGCCTGATGGTAAGAGTGCTGGAATCCAAGTTGCGTGTCAGCAGGCTGGTCATTGTTATGTTCTTGGGCAAGACACTTCGCTCTCGCAATGCCTTTTTCCACCCAGGAGTACAAATTGGTACTGGCAATTTGTTGGGGCAATCTCACTGATTGCTGGGGGGCAACCCATGATGGACTAGCATCACATCCAGGGTGGGGCAGGGGCTAGAAATACTCCTAGTCACTTCATGCTACACTAACCAGAGTTCAGCATCAGCAGCTATGAGCAAGTTAGGCTTTAAGAGGTTTCATTGAGCTAATGAGCCCAGTGAGCCCATTTTTGTTTCAGTCAACATGCTCACTTAATAGGTGTGCTTGACTCCTGGGCTGGATATCCCTCCATTAGGAGCCCAAAGAGATTTGTGCAGTGGTTCATATATTCATCTCTATTTTTTTTTCTTTCTTGTAGCAATTTCCTTTCCCATCTTATAAAACAAATTTGGCCATGGATATGATTTCTCTTATGATGCCACTCTTAGTCATGTTAGGCTTCATGTATTCAGCTATGACGATTATCAAGGTATGTTAAGAGTTTAGTTTTACCATCTATTTTAAATTCCAGTGGAATACGTAATTATAATAACTGTCAGAGGAGAACTTATGTTACAATATATATGTGTGAAGTATATATGAAATAATTCATATTTGAACTGCGGTAGTAGATGAAAGTGAAGTATGATCATCGCAGTAAATTTTCCAATTTAAGCAACTGGAAAGAAGAAGCCTGAAAAAAATCAGGGCTTCAACGGGATTCGAATCCGTGACCTCTGCGATACCGGTGCGATGCTCTACCAACTGAGCTATGAAGCCACACATTGGGAGCGAGGTCAATTAATTGAGTTCATATCTTCCCGTGAGTGAAATGATGTGAAGTATATATGAAATAATTCATATTTGAACTGCAGTAGTAGATGAAAGTGAAGTATGATCATCGCAGTAAATTTTCCAATTTAAGCAACTGGAAAGAAGAAGCCTGAAAAAAAATCAGGGCTTCAACGGGATTCGAATCCGTGACCTCTGCGATACCGGTGTGATGCTCTACCAACTGAGCTATGAAGCCACACATTGGGAGCGAGGTCAATTAATTGAGTTCATATCTTCCCGTGAGTGAAATGATGTGAAGTATATATGAAATAATTCATATTTGAACTGCGGTAGTAGATGAAAGTGAAGTATGATCATCGCAGTAAATTTTCCAATTTAAGCAACTGGAAAGAAGAAGCCTGAAAAAAAATCAGGGCTTCAACAGGATTCGAACCCGTGACCTCCGCGATACCGGTGCGATGCTCTACCAACTGAGCTATGAAGCCACACATTGGGAGCGAGGTCAATTAATTGAGTTCATATCTTCCCGTGAGTGAAATGAGAGCATCGCACCGGTATCGTGGAGGTCACGGGTTCGAATCCCGTTGAAGCCCTGATTTTTTTTAATTTAATCCATTATTATAATTTACATGTAACTATATATATATTGAAAGTGAAGTATGATCATCATTAAAATTAACTTATGAAATAACTAATTATTAATATTATTATATCCTTTGATTGAGACACAATATTATAACTATTTGACTGAATTGGCTTTTTTATATTTAGGAACTAGTTTTGGAGAAACAGAATCGTTTGAAAGAATCAATGAAGATGATGGGACTGGCTAACTGGATCCACTGGTGTGCATGGTTCATTAAAAATCTACTGTTCCTGCTCATTTCTGTTGTCGTGATGGTCATTGTACTAAAGGTAAAGTTCCGTATTGTTGTTGGTAGCAAGGTGTTTTTCTTGATCGATATAATATATTGTTCATTGTTTGTTTTATTTTGTTTTCATTTGGAAGAATGTTTCTCAGAGGGGGACTTCCGTATGTAAAAAGGATGGGGTGTTGTTGGAAATTCTGAAAGAGGTACCAAGATCCTGTTTTGTGGGTGTGGCTTGAAATTTTTTCACCCCGTAAGAGGTATCAATTCTAAAGCAACATACACTGACTTTTTGGCTCAATACTGTAATTAAAAGGAACTGTGAAAGCTCCCCCGTGTGGACTTTTTGAGGCTCAATGCCCTAGGAGGTACCAAATCTGGTTTTTTAACCCCTAATAGGTACGACAAGCACCCCCATCCTTCTCTCCCGCCCTTGGGGGAATGTTAACAACTGATTTTAGAATGTTAGTGATTCGTAACATGTACCTGGGTATTTATACCTGCTCTTACTAGTTTGATTGTTTCATTTTCAGGTCCTGGTATATAAGTATTCTGATGCAAGTGTTATCTTAATTCTGTTCATCCTCTACATTATTGCTAGCATTTTATTCTCCTTCTGTGTCAGGTAATTATAATTGTCTAGTGGGAAGATTATGGCTCTAAGCTTCTTGTTAAAGTAGGATACATTCATGTACGGGTACAAATATTATATAATTGTCAGCTAGCTACAGTATTCAGTTGTACAGTCAGTCAGTATATCACACATGATAATTATTCACATAGCACATTTAACAGTGATGAAATGTACATGTAAACTTATAAGTGAACAAAGATGGTAAATTTTAAGCTTTGTTCTGAAATGTGAAAGGTGAATTGATCAACATGACACAAGCGTGGGACAAAGAAAAAATCTGAGTCCCCAACAGGAATCAAACCCATGACCTTCCAAACACTGGGCGGGCGCTTTATCCACTAAGCTATGAGAACTTATGAAGAGCAAGGTGACTTATCCTGAGTAGTGATAAGTGAACAAAGATGGTGAATTGTAAGCTCGGTACTCAAATGTGAAAGGTGAATTGATCAACATAACACAAGCATGGGGCAAAGAAAAACATGCTTGTGTCATGTTAAACAATTCACCTTTTACGTGTACATGTAAACTTATTTTGCATTTGTTAAAGGAAGTTTTGGGGAGCAGGGATGGCACAGTGGTGAGAGCACTTGCCTCCCACCAGATTGGGTTCGATTCCAGCCCGGGACCATATGTGGGTAAACAAGTTTGTTGTTGGTTCTTGCCTTGCTCTTAAGGTTTTTCTCCAGGCTTTCCGGTTTTGCTCCCTCCACAAAAACCGACATCTTCCAAATTCCAATTTGACCAAGCTTAAGAAAGTAAGTAAGTAAGTAAGTAAGTAAGTAGACTTTATTGGAGAGGGTAACATTTGACAGTAACAAAACTGATTAACTAATGGCCCTCAAAATAAACACAAAAAAATTAATTAATTAAAATCACCATGTACATCCTATAAATATGACGAATTTGCAATATCTAAGCAGTAAAAATGTAAAACTGCTATATACTAATAAATGATTGAGTAGTAAATTGATTTTTTAAATTTGATTTAAAAAGTGATCCTTTAAAATGCTTTGTGCTTAGACTACGCTTAAGATCGACATTTTGCTTGTTCCATTCTTGGATATTTCTTACGGTAAATGTCCAGCCACCTTCTGTGCATCTCTTGTAGCGAGGACAGCTTAAATTTAGAGGACCCATATGAAAACCAGCTAAGGCTGATCTGGCTTTCTCTTTAAATATAGTGATGTATTTTTTAAGTACAAGGATAATTCTTTTTTTGACATACGTGTAGCTTCCTGTGGTGTGTGAGGAGAGTTTAGCATTGCTGTATGTGTTTGTTTTTTCATTTTTTCAGCGTGTTCTTTTCCCGCCCTGTTCTTGGCATGCTTCTGGGTGCCTTAATTTGGATTGCAACGTTGGTGCCATATTTTGTAATTTTTGAGAACAAAAAGTACAGAGCTTTAACCAGGTATATTGTCAATTAAACTAGTAGATAAATATATGAGCTCTTAAGGAAGGATAAAAGTGCTTCTTCCAGTGAAATACCCTTTCAAACAGATGTTCTTTTGCATGCAATTTGGCAGTATTGCAACACAGTTGTCCTTTCAAAAAATACAAGGGTATTTTTCCAAGTTCCATTTGAGTGTTGACAAGATTTGGTTTCAACTTTACACAATCAAATAACAAGAAGAGCTAAATTACTCTGTAGCTGGTAGGAAACAATTCCCATATTAATGTTTATTGGCATACATGAGCAAGAAAAATATAGTCAGACAAGTGAGTTGCCAAACTGGATACAGCTCTTCAAAATCTTATTGCAGAGCAAATTTAAATTTTAAACCAGGGGTTCGATTTTGTTGATATGAACTCAACCTAAATAGCTTGCAGTCAGCAAGCAGTTTAGTAGCAACAATTACAAGTTTTCCCTTTCCCAAACAATCAGATAAAAAAAAAGTAATAATAACAAAATTATGTTGAAAACCGGTTATTAGGTTATCAGTACAATAACTGTAACAATTTAAAACAGATATTAAATAAATATATATATATACATGTATAATTATACATAGGTAATCTTTGTGCCTTTGTGCATTTTTAAATAAGAAACAAGCCGGTTGAATTAAATTTCCTGCCCAACTTGGAAGTCCTGGAAGTTCAGTTTATCTAAACTATTATGTATGTTTAGTAGGCTGAGCAAAAATTACTGTATCTTGAAAAGATTGAATACAGTATATGTTGTCGTTTATTTTTTATCTGTTAATTTTTTATTTCAACTTTATGTGGTTAGTTTTCTTTGACTTCGTAACTAACTTAAAGAAAACAAACCACATTATTAAATACTTTGAAATCAAAAATTAGCTCAGATCAAAAACTAACTGCGACAAATATCTAATAGTAAGCTACAGCAATACAGTGTAAGTAATGATAATGATTTTTTTCAGATCACAGAAGGCTGGGGCATGCCTTTTACCCAACACCTGCATGGGGATTGCTGCTAAATTATTTGCACAATTTGAGACTCAAAGAGTTGGAATTTCATGGAATGATGTATCTGGTTTCCCTTCTCCTGACGAAAACTTCAATATGGCATGGGTGTTTTACATGCTCTTGGCACAAAGTGCAATTTATGCAACTGTCACTTGGTGGGTACTGTTTAATGTAAACCGAAAGTTTACACAAATGCGACAGCAAAGCTAGTGACCATACATGTACCACCAAGTTTTGAGTCACCTCTTGCCTTGCCTAACCTGTAACAAAGCTGCTGCTTGTGGGTGAATTGTGTCAATAACAGGCACTTTCATCCATAACCATTATACAAGGGTGTTGAAGATAACAGCCCTTGCCTTTTACTGTGTAGGAAACTGTTACCAGCTGTGGAAGGGAGAAGGCAAGGTTGCACAGTCACATAAGCCATAAACAAGCAAAGCAATAATTATGGTGGGCAAAACAAGCCTTGTGCATTTATTTTCCCCAAGATACTTTGTGACAAAAGAAAAGGGGAGGGCTGGTGTTAGTTTCTTCATGTCTTCTTGTCCTCAACAAAACCAGTCTCAAAATTACTATCAGTTTTAATTTTGTATTTCAAATTATTAATAACCTGATATCAATAAAAATTTTCAAGAAAGCATTGTGATTGTTATACAATTAAGATCAAGACTGTTGGCTTCTTTCATCAGGTATGTTGAAGCAGTGTTTCCTGGAGAGTTTGGAATTCCCAAACCATTTTATTTCCCATTCTTACTATCCTATTGGACAGGCCACCATCATCAGAAAATTTGCGCTGTTAACCCAGTAAGTATCAAGCATTACTTAATCAAGATACCAGTATATTAACACAATTAAAACATTCTCTGGCTGAAAAAGTTAAGTTAAAATAGGCTTTCGGCTGAATGCCAACCTACAGAATTGCTCCGAAAACTGGAGAGGTTTGAGAAATCAAGAGTAAACTCCTCCTAACTTTTTTGAATTGTAGGAAAAGATTATTTCAGTCATTAAGAGGTCCAAAAAATTTCAGGCTTTGCAAAACTGGGATTCCACTGTGTTTAGAGGAAACACTCGCAGATAAGCAAAAGTTGATTACCCTCATTGTGGGAATCCTTGGTGTAAGGTATACTTATTAAATCCATATTTTTTTAACCTACTGTCATGACAGTATAGCCAAAGTTACAAGTTTCAGTTAGTGTCAGTTGGGTGAAGGATTCATTTTAATTTATATTGAACCTTTTTGTTTTTGTTTTCAGCTAGATAAGCGTGGGTGTCAGGTAGGCTTTTTCAATATTTACATGGCACATTATATCTTACATTATATATGCTGGAGCTTACTAAGTTAGTGACAGAACCACATACACATGTAGTTCTATTACAGCATGTGTCACATAATTTATCATACTACTGCGACTGCATTGATCACTACATCTTTTTGGCTCTGATTCAAAGCATTTCATAAGTAATGTTAGATGTTTGGATAATGATACTTTCAGTTAGTGCACTTAATTACTTAAATTAAAAGGTTGATACTAAACACTTTTTAAATGAGTGAGGTCTTTACCGGAAAATCTCAACTGAGACTTGGCCATATTGACCAAGTGATAGTGAGGTCACAGGGCTCAAAATTGTAACTCACTGGTCGCCAATGTGACCAAAAATCAGGTGTTGGCAACCAGATATTAAGAACTGGTCACCAGTGGGTGACTTACCTTTTCTTCAGTCAACCTTTAACCTCAAAAGGAAACGACATTACTTGTAGATGAAAGCTTAAGGCAGGATTTATTCGTATAGATAGACTAAACCAAAGCCACAATTCTTAGATTGCCAACTGGGTCGCCATATTTGATTCAGCAGTTTCCTTATTTTAAGGCAAACTAAAGTTAACGATCCTCTCACATCGGGAAACTTTGAAATGGCTGCCCCTGTTTGAAATCACCCTATAATGCATTGCAAACCCTTGAGCATTGAGTATGTCGTGTATTTATGCCTACGGATTGCGTCTCTTCTATCTGCAACTAAAAAATTGCACTTGGCGTCTGTTTTTTACCACTTAGTCACCAAATGGTGACTAAAGGATTTTTTTAATTTCGAGCCCTGAGTCAATAGGACAAGCCCAGTTTGAGATTTTCTGGTTAAGGCTGTACTTTTTGGGTAAATAAGCTTGCTTTGTTTTTTTTTGGAGGCCCATAATAGGCCCGTCGAGCATGACAGGAGAATAATGCCCTGGAATTAGCTAATGAAGAGCACACGTTTTACCAGCAACAAAGTATAGTGCAAGCCATAATAATAAGATAATGTACTTTCATTCACGAAGTTACCTGCAATGTTTTGTTGGTAATTATATGTGTTGCACATTTTTTCAATCTTTTTGGTTAACTAATTTTTATTTGGTAAATTGACTAAGATAACTCTGACTTGTTTTCCAACAATCTCTTATTGATATGGAAAGTTATATAATTGTTATTTCATGCTCAGGAGATGAACACATTAGTGATAACTGGGGCTGATGATGATGGTGGGGTAAAAAGTTCTGATGTTGAGGAGGAACCAGAGTTACCCATAGGTGTATCAATCAAAGGCCTCAGGAAAGTTTTCAAGGTAAGTAATTATTGTGATATAAACCCCTGTATTTCTCTGCTAGGTTTAAAACTGATCAAGTAACTCATATTAGGTGGCTTGTCATTTCACTTCCTTGTTTGCATCCACATCAGGCCTCCCAAGCCTGATTGAGAATAGAAATGAAAATGCTGAGATAATGAATTATACAATGAATGTATAGTTATGAAATAAACAAATTTATATGATTCGCAAATATTTAAAGAGTTTATGCAACCACCTGTCCTTTTCTTTTACTTGGAGCAAAGTGAACATCTTCGCTGTAGTTTGTAATGTTTTAATAGTGAGGGTTTGGGTCAAGTGTTTGGGGCAGGCTATGTAAAATTATGCTTCCCCCCCCCCCCCCCCCATCTAAGGTTTGATTTGATGTTGCATGCATGGCGCATGTGATGTCATAAACAGATGGTTTTAGAAACAGTTTGCTTTTGAGTTGTATGATGAATTCTTGCATACTGTTATTAATTTTATTTGAGTATCGCATGACAAAGGAAATGTTAAAACATAAACATGTCCAGGTGGTATGATGCCTTGGTTAGTTATGACTACCCTCTAAATTGTATATTATGTAAACTATGTATATTTCAGAAAGATCCTTGAGGTTTTCTCACATACATTGTACCAGTAATCTACCTTTGGATGTCAAAAGCACATGTCTTTTTGTTCAGTTCCACTAAACTTAACAAGCTTGCTCAATCTGTTTCTTTCACTGTTTTATCCCTCAGGGGTCCACTGGATCCAAAGTTGCTGTGGATGAACTTTCACTTAACATTTTCAAAGGCCAGATAACTGCTCTTCTGGGACACAATGGAGCAGGAAAGACAACAACGATATCAATGCTAACAGGCTTGTTCCCACCTTCCTCTGGCTCTGCACACATTGATGGAAAGAGTATTATTACTGAAATGGATGCTATTCGAGACAGCCTGGGACTCTGCCCCCAACACAATGTACTGTTTGACCGTCTAACAGTAAAAGAACACCTTGACTTCTTTATTAACTTAAAGGTATGACACAACCTGATGATAATTGCATCCTTGGGTCACTACGTTTATTATTACTATTACACTCATCTGCATCATTGGTAAAAGTGGTAAATTAATTCAAATCCCCTTGTACCAGTAAGTAGATTGTGTAATAAGACACAGTGTTTTATTAAATTTCCTTAAACATACATACTTTGTTACTACTTCCTTAAGGTGGATTTTTGGAGGTAATAATTCTTTACAATTCGCTATTGACATCTAGAATAAAATCTACAATTATAAAAACTATTAATAATAAAAACTGAAATAATACATGATACAATAAAACTGCAGCAGTGTTAAAAATATCATGTCGATTGAGCATTTTTTGATGAATTGTGAGGTGTTTGAAAATAGACTCTGTGGTGAGTTTTTGTTATACATGTATCTTTTCAGTCAAAAAAAGACAAGAAAGCTGAGAAATAAAGTTGTAACAGGAGCAAAAGTTTGTAGAAAAGAGTGCAGTATTCATTCTGATATCTGATGAAAAGTTAGAATTGCATTTTGATTGATAGTGGCTAAAAAGGGTTTAGAATCTCTCATTTCTGGCTGTTACAGTGTATTTATTGATTTTATTAATTCAGTAACCCTTCGCAAATTTCCATCTTCCTAAATTATTTGTAGTCCCTACATAGTGATGCCTCTGTGTTGCATTTACAGGGCAAGTTCGGCCAAGAAGCCAGGCAGGAGGTGAGCCAGATGATAAGTGACATCAATCTTGTGGACAAGACCAACAGTCAGTCATCCAAGCTATCTGGAGGAATGAAAAGGAAATTAAGGTGTTACTTACATGTAGTTGCTGATACATGATGAAGTAAGCAAAGTAAAAAAACCCTGGTATAGATGTTGAATGATGTAGCTGTTCAGATATAGCCTGGAATACATTGTTCAGATAAGGAATAGAGATGTAAATGTTTTTTTTTTTGTTTTTTTTGTTTTTTTTTTTTGAGTCCTGTAAAGACAACAAGATCTATTGCTAATTTTTGTGTTGAACTGAGGTTGTATTCTTAAAACAAAACAGCTTATAATGTTTTAGTAATGACTTTTTTTGCACAAAATATAATAAATATTACTCAGCTGTGAGTAGTTATGTTCTTTAGATTAGTAAATAAATGTGTTATTTTATTCACAGTTGTGCTATAGCACTTATTGGAGGCTCTGAAATTGTCTTCTTGGATGAGCCCACCTCAGGAATGGACCCATATGCTAGAAGAGGGACATGGGACCTTCTCTTGAAGCACAAAGCAGGAAGAACTATTATTCTGACCACACATTTTATGTACGCATTATTTTATCATGATTTTATAATCAGGAAAAATGTCATTAACATTTGTGATCAACTGACAAGGCCTTAGACAAAACTAGTTTAAATTATTGGTAAATCACTTAATATGCAAATTTTTATGCTTTAAGTAAAGAAATTTTTAAAAAAATGTAAATGTAGTTTTTCCTGATCGAAATGATGTTAAGTGGTACTTTCTTGGCTTCAATGCACAAAATTCTGCATAAATCATTTTGATCATCAAGTAAAAGGAAATATTATCTTTCTTTAATATGAACATTTCCGATGTTATGTAGATATGCTACAAAATATTAATCTTGAAGTGAGGCTTGATGTCTGTCTGTCTGTCTGTCTGTCTTTATGTCTGTCTCTCTGTCTGTATGTAGAAATTTCAGGAATGAAAAAGGTTGTTGAATTAGATAAAATCTCTGTACTCATTATTATGACATTATTATTTTGCAGGGATGAAGCAGACTTACTTGGAGATCGGATTGCCATAATGGCTGATGGACAATTACGTTGTTGTGGTAGTTCTCTTTTTCTGAAGGGCAGGTGAGATAAAGTTGCTATAAAGTCTGGAATTGTTAGTATGTTTTTAACTAGTTTTGTGAATTTTTCACACTTCTCAAAGAATATTTTACCACAATTGCTGCTAATCTCGCAATCTGATTGGCTAATTTGCCTTTGTCAATAAGAGTCCATACCATGCTGCTTGCGTCAATGTGTCACGCAATGCCTTTTTTGGCTCGCGGTCTGAAAAAAACATTTTCTTTGATGTTGATATTGTGGTGAAAAACAAATCAAAATGTGGTTTAGCATGGTCTGTACTTTTATTGACAACGAGTACACGTCATTACTCTTTTCCCAAACATTTTTTTTTCTTATTTTTTCTGCATGTTGAGTGAGTTTGCAAAAGTTTTTGAAAGGAAAGTCTGACGCATAGAAGTAGCTCATTTACATGGTGCAACACATGCACTTTCAAGTCCGAGTTGGTGTTTTCAAAATTTTGTCAACAAATCTTGACAAAGATTTCTTTTGTTATCTTTGATATTGTGGTAAAAAACAAATCGAATGTAGTTTAGCTTGGTCTGTACTCTTATCGACAATGAGTACGCGTCATCACAGTGGTGAAAATTTGTTGTGGACTCGCTTGGCTGTGCCTCGTGAGTCCACAACATTTTGACCACTGTGATGACACATACTCGTTGTCAATAAGAGTACAGACCACGCTAAACCACATTCAATTTGTTATTTCTACCATGTTGTGCAGAAGATATTAAATGTTTTTCTAAGTCATAATTTTTTTTTTTTAATTTCACTTTCTTTCTTTTGATCGCATACATGTAGGTTGAATTTTAGACATGGAAGTTGTTAGCGAGTTTATCAGTTGTTTAGTTTTTGCATAACATGATGTATGCAGGATGGAGCTGGTTTTGGTGTACACATTTGCACACCACATTACACACATGCCCTGTAAAGGTGTTACCAGATTCACTGAAAACACATTTTTTTATTTGTTTTTTTATGATATTTTTTTACTGAAAACACATTATTATTATTATTATTATTGCTTTATTTTATTTTTTAGTTTATTTCATACCATTATTTTTGGACTCTTTTCGATGACCATAACAATGGTCTTACATGTGCATGATGCATTTCTTTGGGTGCATAACTGATGAGGGGAAACTATTTTCCTCTACTTGTTCTTAAAAAAAACTGCTCATTGCAGACATTTTTACACTGGGTTACAACAGAGTAAAGTGTAGGACCTGGTACACTGATGATTAGATTTCTGTTTGGGATGTTGACATCCTGGGCAAAGCCAGTCCTTTTTTGCAGTGTTCCTCTGCACACATGTGGGAGTAGAAGTGGGGAGTGGTAAATTGTCGGGGCAACCTGCAAAAAATGACTAGCATGCCATACAAGGGGATACTCGTAGTCACTTTATGCTATGGAGACCCGAGATAAGATTTGCCAAGTAGTTTGTGGAGAAACTTAGTGGTTGAGGAACATTGATCCCTAGCGTATTTATATAGTTCAGTATATATAACCATGAAATGTTATGATTTTGTAGGTATGGTGTAGGATATCATTTGACATTAGTTAAAAAGGAAAGCTACGACCAAGAGGCCATTACAAACCTTGTCAAGCGCCATGTACCAACAGCAGAAATCATCAGTTGTGTTGGTGCAGAAATCCAATTTGTTCTCAGTAGTGAAAGTTCACAAAGCTTTGAGGCTCTCTTCTATGAACTGGAAAGTAAGTAAATAGTGAATGTTCTTAAATAACTGATCAGCCGTAGGCAGGTCCAGATTTGCGTCTATAGACTGATGTTCATAAGTTAAATTACGTTGTCTTCAGTACCAAGGAAGTAATTGTTGAGTTTTTTTTTAATTGTAAGTTTCTAAGTTAAGTGGAAAGCAAGGTACATAAAATTGCAAGAGCAAAAGCAATATTTCCCCTTCCACCCATCCCCCACAACAGATGGAGACGTTCAAGGAAGTTTGAATCAGTATTACTCTTTAGCAGTGATATGGGGCAAAAAGGACAGCAACTCATAATCGATGGATACACGTGTAATGATCTTTTGTGCACTTAATGATGTTCAGACAGGTAGATTCCCCTTAATGTAGTATAGCCATGTGGATCAAGACACTTTTACATCTAATAACTCTTTTGTGTTGCAAAGTTTCAACCGACGCTCAATCCTCCTTCCTTCCATGTAATTTTGTTGGTATTGAAAAAACAATATGTACACATTTCTTTGCAATGTAGATAAACTGGAGGAATATGGAATAACAAGTTTTGGCGTTTCTGTGACAACTCTAGAGGAGGTTTTCATGAAAGTTGGAGAAGGTGCTGAGAAAACTCTACATGACCTGTAAGTATCATCAGAAATATTTTATAATGTAAAATAAATGGATTAACTTTTGAATATATTTCTAATTAGTACTTTAATTTGCTTTTAATTAATTTACTTCTAATAACAAATTTTAGTTTTAGATAACTGAACAAGAAATCAACAAAGCATTGCCATTGGTCCTCTTAGTGAACCATAATTAAGATATGATCCTGACAATGCCAAAAGGGGTTTTGACACAACATTCCAAATTAAACTAATTTGTTTTGTTGTTGTTGTTGTTGTTGTTGTTTTAATAATCATTTCTTACACTTACAACACTTATTACATCACTTATTCTAAGCCTATTTTTACAATAACATACAACAAATCTTTCTGTACAATCATACTTACATTACAATTATATTAAATCTAAAGAACAGCAGGTGGAGGAGCTTTTAGGAATATTAAATAATTTTTTCAAGTTTTTACTTATATTTAACTTTGCTGATAAAGTCGGAAAGTAATAGAAATGGTGAGTCATTCTGGAGTTTTTTCTTATAAATATAATACCGCAGAAAGAGGAGGGTGTAGTTCAGTTTTTTTTTTATCAAGGTACTTGAACTTGGAAAAGTACCAAAAACAAGAAGATCTTCAATGTTTAGATTAAATTCAGAGTTATTCTCTGTATTAAACCATTGTAATATTTCTTGAGTAAAGGACTTTGTAAATTGGCACTCTGAAAAGGTATGGTCTATAGAATCCAGATCCCCACAATATATACAAATACTATTTAAACCTAAAAAGTTCCTTTTTAGTCACTACAATTCTATGAATGAATTTAAAATGAAATTCCGTAATTCTATTTTCTCTACAAGTCTTTTGTACCGATTTGAATATATTCGTCCAGTTGTTTTGTCCATAGGAACGGTTTGATTCCATCTCTTTGCACCAGTTTGGTTTTCTTTATACTTCTTATCAACAATTAGCCAGTAGAAGTCTTTGGATTTAGCTCGCAGTAAATTAATAACTACGTTTTCATCTAAGTGAAAGGACTCCGGGTCCTCATTGTTTATCATTTCAGCACTGAATTCATTAGTTTTCGCCTTAGTTAGGAGGTGACCTGGAATAGCAGAAATAACTTGGTAAAAGTGAGGAAAGGTAGTTTTTTTGGAGTGAATATTTCAACTGAAAAACAGGAAATGATAGGACATTTCCATTTTTATCTAAAAGATCTTTAATCGTTCTAATACCTTTCTCGAACCATTCCTTCCAGAAAAAAGGTTTACCGTCAATGCGGATTTCCTTATTGTTAAATAGAATTGTATCTCGTCCATGATGGCATCCGTGAAGAGCCTTCAATTCATGAAAGAACAACAGAATGTCCTTATAAATAGAGGGTACATTTTCAAAGTGCTTTACATCGTAATTACATGATAGGAGAAAATGGAGGCCCCCATATTTCTTAAAAAAATAGTCTGGTACAAATTTCTACTAGGGATGGCCCTTCCGTATGAGTCTTGGTATCCATGCTAATCTCAGCGCTTTGATCATTGTTTCTATATCCGTCATACGCAGCCCGCCCTTCTCATAATCCTGATATAGTCCTTCCCTTCTTATTTTGTCCCTTTTATTTTTCCAGATGAATCTAAAGAGCCTACCTTTAACGTTACTTATAATATCTTTTGGAACATTGATATTTGAAGCTGGTTATATAAGAGATGATACTCCAAGCGCCTTGGTTATCATCACTTTCTCAAATAGTGTGAGATCTCTTGACTTCCATATATCCAAGTTTGTTTGCGATTTATCTATCTTAAGGTTGAAATTCATTTCATTATTTCCTCGAAATACCTAGAATTCTGGTCGGATTACTAACCCATTTTAAATGTAACGGTTTGTTTTTATTGCCTGACCACTTCCCCAGCCACATAGCTTTAGTTTTCTCTAAATTGAGCCTAAGACCAGAGATTTCGCTAAAATCCACTGCGATTTGTAATCCTTTTTCCACCGAAGAGAGGTCGAAACACAGCAGGTTGGTATTATCTGCAAATTGACTAATTTTAATTTCCCTTTCAAATATTGAAATTCCCTTGACAACGCTGGATTGACGGATTTTCATAGACATAAGTTCTGCGGCTAGTATGAACAAGTATGGAGAAAGTGGGCATCCTTGTCTTACTCCGGTAGATTTGGTTATTTTACATTACAAAAATTGTGTTAATGTGACACCTTTTTTCACAGTTACGTATGTAATAAGAACTTCATTCTTGTGTCCTATTAACTTCAAAAATGAATAAGTCCATGGTTCATTAACATTTTTTTCTTCATTATCAGTGGATGTATATCTTAAAGCAAATAAAAAAGCTAATATTCTGAGGTAATTCCTTTGTGGAAAGTTTCATTTGCGCAAAATGAAGGTATGATTAAAGTGCATTTTGCATAAAAAGTTTTGCTCCTGCAGGGCTTGATTTGAAATTGAGACAAAGGGAATTCGTAAATGGCATATTGCAAACTGGTTTCGGCTAATCACACTGTTAACGAGATCAATTTGAAGTTAGACCAACAGAGATGAACCTTTTGTTTTCCTGTAGAGCTGTTGACCAAGAGCATCTTGGGCAACAATATGCATCAGCTTCAAATCTCTTGGAGCCTGGGGCAGAGAAACAGGCAATTGGAGGTATTTCAATTTTTTCACTTAGGTATTACTTTGCAGAATGCTTCATGTTAAAACCAGAATTCCAATTGTTTGGAAATTCGGTAGCTTATAAATGCTGTTTCTACGGGAATCTTGACAGGAACTGGGATACTTGCAATCATTTCCTGCGAACATGAAGCAAAATATATGTGTAGGACATTGCAAAAGAAATAAGGAAAACCGCACTAAATTTTAAAACCATCATTAAGAAGTGTTCATGCTCTTTAGGATGACCTTCATAAATATATTAGTTTATTACAGTTGTATTCCACCTATACAAAAATCTTCTCCTTGCCAAAACCTTGCTGAAAATAATTGAAAACGACAAAGCATATCGTTTTGTTGGTGTTACGCATTAAACAGCGTACAGTTCAGCAACTTACCAATACTTAATGTCACATATGGGCTTACTTTTGCAAGTGCCATCATATTGTCTTAACTTGTTTTGTTTGGTCTTGATTTATAAGTTAGTGAAAATAAATTTCTGCTCTTGTTTAATATATATTTTCAGAATTAAAGACAGGTTTGAGCCTGAAGTGGCAGCAGTACAAGGCCATGCTTATTAAGAGATTTCTGAACTCCAAACGTGAGAAAAAACTGGTTTTAACGCAGATAATTCTACCACTGTTGATGGTGCTGCTTGGATTGCTGCTCATTAAGACTCTTCAGGAACCAAACACGGATGAACCTCCACGTGTGTTAACGCTGTCCCATCTTAGCATTAAGAACGTTCCAAACACTGGGTTTTTTGCTGACTTCCGTTTGAACGCTTCTACCAGTGCAAAGAAAAAACTCTTTGATGTAAGTCAAATAAGGAGTAAATGACATGGTATTCAATCCAAATAACCATTTCCTCTATGCGATGTTCCCTAATGCATCGTGATATTCAACAAAACAGGCCCAAAATTTGTTTTGGGTTGAGTCTTGTTCAGATGTTTGTTTTCAGTGTAGATCGGTCAATTCAATTCTTTTACGTTTTCACTCAGTTGAAAGTCACAATCGTGATGGCCACCTTTTGTCCAGATATGTTATCTTGAACATATTACCACAAAATACAATAACCTTTATTTCACCTCGAATATAAAATAGCGAAATTGCTAATATCTTCGAGAAAATGAATAAATGAATAAATAAAATACGATGGATATGGAATATTAAAATAAGTTTATAAAATTACAATATGTACAATTACGATACACTAGCTACATTTACATTTCATAGAGGAAACTGGGTGCAGTCTACATCGTGCATAATTGAGTGTTAAAATTTATTCATAATATAGAGCCAAAAAAACAATATTGAAGGGGAAAATATTTCGATTTGGACAGTAATGCAGCAAGGTTAATGATTATCCATAACTACGTGTTAAGATGGAGCCCCTTCATGGTCAGCAGTCCACCAAGCATACTATGTATATTGCATTTTGTGTCCATCTAGTCGTTATCTATTTGAACTTGGAGCTCAGTGTTCAAAATTACTATGTGCAGTGACCGGTATATCATGAGAAATGTTTGATTATACAAGTAGGACTATACAATGTTCTAACGTCTCATGAAAGAGCTGGTGATACTGAGGAGAGCTTTTCACTTATGTGAGGTTGAAAAAATGGTACTATCTTTAGACAGTTCCCTTACTATACTGTTGGCTGTTAATTTACACTATTCTTACCCACCTTATAGGAAGCAAACAAATATCTGAAAGAAGTGAAGGTGGACTTGAAGGATGTAGTGTCAGACGTGGATGCCATTAAGAAAGGTAACCAAGGAGACAACATATTGGTAAAAGGAAAAAAGTATCTATACAAAGATGAAAGCCAGAAGGAAAAATGCTGCAATTACGAGTTCCTCATTCTGAATGCCAAGTGTCAGAAAAATGTAAGTTGTTGAGTCCTTGCTTGTTTTGTAATTTGTTTTATTTCTTTTGTCCACAGTGTCTATCCTTGAAGGAAAATTAGTGACTAACAATAAATATATATATATATATTTTTTTTTTATTCACATCACTTTGAATTACAAGCTACTTACGCCACTACAACAGTACGCTACTTAATATAAAAACACTTACAGAACTTAATTACAATGTGCGATACTTACGCTACTAAACAATACTATGCTCTACTTACAATACAACACTTACAGTACTTACTTACAATGTGAGATAGTTACGCTACTAACAGTGCAATACTCCACTCTTTACTTATATATATATAAGAAAAAACAGTTACTTGCGTCACTCACAATACGGATTACATACGTTACAAAATCGAGAAAAAAATGTATATATATATCCACTATAAATGTCATGACAATAATTGTTACTATAAACCATTATAGACTAATGTTCGAGCTTTTGACATTATTCAAGTTATGTACTTGTTCTGTCATACAAACAATGGTCACTAACTAGGTACCACAGCTCGATACTTTCAGTTTGCATCAATTACAGCATATACAATTTAACAATTCCTATATAAAATCTGTTCTAATTTTATGAATAATTTCCTTTTTCTAGTTTATTACAGGAAAGCTGTCTGCTGACTCTTGTAAAGAAAACGAAAACTTTGGTTATAATGTTTGCTCTGACTGCCTTCGATCAAGGTAACTATGACGGGATACCTTTTCAAGTCCTATAGCTACAGGTTAAACCTATTTCTGTCTTTTTATAACTGTTTCTTCAGTTGCATACATCCCAATGGTATCAGATTTATTACTTACAATATTTCTCGCTCCTCTCTCCACAATAAACTGAAGCAGCTTAGTGGAAGGAGACATCAGGGCAGTTTTAATCAGGAAATTTCTTTTTAGTAGTAATATGGACCAAAGTATCAAAAGCACAAAGTTTTGAACATTTTTCTTGTGTTTAAATGAAATTATTGTAATTGAAACATTCCTTTTGGAACTGAACCCTGAACCAGATGTTGCAAGAAGTCTTAAATTCCACTTGATTTCATAATTGTTGTTTAATGGAAAATGTAACGTACTCTTTTTTTAAACCATGGCACTTCAGTAATCAGCAATGAAACCGAGATTAGTCAAACCAAACAGAGAACATAATATCTGGCAGGAGTAAAACATAATTGAAGAAATGTTTTAAGATAATATTATATTCTGATAATTAACATTTAAAAACGTTCTCTGGTTAAAGTAGTTAAAAATTACGATCTTTCGATTGCCAGTCTGCAATTTTTGACAAATAGTGAATAAGGAACGCGATCGTTGAAATATATACGGTAAAAAGTGTGAAGTAGAAAAAATTACAATAAGAACAGAAAGATACTTGAGAGGAAATAAAATGCTAAAATGGGGTTCATAAAAGAATAGAATATTGTCTGGGTAATGGTTTTGAGTTATTGTCGGATTCAATTGTCATTGGTGGTTACTCGTCCATTTTTAAAAGTATATTCTGATGTTTTACTGGACTGGAAAGTATCTGAAACCAAGGTTGAAATTTTTGAAAAGTTATTAACCATTGTCGTGTAGTTACTCTAATAATCTTATTCCTCGACAGTAAACAACATTGTGTTGCCCATTTTAGCAATTTTATGAGCTAGTGACACAATTAGAAAAGCTACTTATGAACATTATTAAACCCGGCGATAGCTGATAACACAGACTTGCTTTTGAAACCAAACTGCCTCTAACGCGATCTCTGTGACTCTGTCACACAAAACAGAAGCCATTTATTTTGCTTAAAGCAGAATGGCAAAGGAGATCGCGAATCAGAGTGCACGAAAGGTGCATTTTGCTTTGCTTGTTGTAAGTCATTTTACCTTCCTAAATTTGGTTCCAGTTTTATTTGATTCTTCTTCTTGTTTTAGTTCTACGCCAAGTAGCAGTACAGGCGGCTGTGTGAACACCTTGAGCTGTGATCAGACCAATCTGAATGATTCAAGCACTTTCTTTTTGGAATATGTGTTGGAAGATAGCAATGATGCTGATTACTTCACCAAACATGTCGTAGGGTTCACTTTTGTTTCAAGTAAAGATGATCCTGATAATGACGGAAATATGAATACTACTTTGTGGTTCAGTAATAGAGTGAGTCTCCTTCCTTGTTCACCCAATTACTATTTTAATTTCTGTTCTCGACTTGGGCTATCATTTGACAGGAGCAGAACATAAGGGGAGCCTTGGCCTAAATTATGACCTGCTGATGGTGAAGGTCTGCAAAACATTCATAAAAAAAACACACACATTCCACTTTCATACATCACATCGGTAACCCGTGACTGTAAGCTTGTTTACATCGTGTTTTTCGATTCACACCGTAAAGAGGATTCATCCGCTAACAAACGTAAGCGCAACCTAACCCTTTCGTATTTCAGTTGCAGCAAATAATCGAGTAGTACTTTGACGGTTTTCATCGTTGAACTCCAAAAATTAAGGTACAGTGGAATTGAAATTGTAAAAAATCTCTGTTGTTTTTGTAGGGCCTCCATACGCTGCCAGCCTCTCTGAGTGCTCTGTTGAACTTTATGCTTGCGTATGAGATGGGAGATGACTCTTACTACATTGAAACCATAAATCACCCACTGCCACTCACTCAAGAAGAACGGGTATAACGTCTTGTTTGACATTTAATTAACGGAGTGAGGTCTTAGGTTTAATTGAAAAAAATTGCTATCTTTTGCAGAATCGGAGGAATTCAGATGACTTTAGTTCATTCTTCCTGGCCATACTTTTAGCTTTTGCTGTGGCTTTTCTCTGCGCCAGCTTTGTACCATTTTTAGTCAAAGAGAGAAGCTCAAAGGTTTGTAACTGTTTTAGCCTTGTCCTCTTGTAGCTACTTTATTTTTTAAAGCTTCAAAGTTCTCCTTCTCGTGTCTTAGAGAAGTTTGTATATTAATGTTTAATAAACTACTCAGGGCCAGTGATAAGAATCCATCACAACTCGTTTGTTCACAGCTGTTAAGGTCAGTTTCATCAGTCGCCGATTAAAAGTGTTTCAAGAAAGAATACTGACAAAAACTGACTTCGCAGCTTACCAGTTTATATACACTCGCTGCCAACCTCCAAACCTGTATCCCTTCCCAAAAAGAACACCACAGAACCCAACATGTACCTTTGAAAGATATTTGTGGTCAAGTCTTTCTGCTCGTTACTTTCGTAATGTGCATGACTTCTAAGCTTGTATTCATACAGCAGGTGTACTTCATTGAAGACATATTAATGCTTCCTGTTATTTCTGCAGGCAAAACATCTTCAGTTTGTGAGTGGAGTGGATGCTGTTAGTTTTTGGCTGGCTACTTATTCATGGGATTTCATCAATTATTTGCTTCCTATGGTTGGGATAATTATAATGTTTGCAGCCTTTCAAGTAGATTCGTTGAAGAATGATTTGGGTGCTATTGTTTTGTTACTGGTAAGTATTATAACTGTTCAATATGCTATTGTAGTGACGCTGTATTTGCTATTGTGGTTTTAAATTATTTTTTGACACTTGAAAAGGAAAACCTGTCTTTTTCTTTGCCTATCCTGTGTTGGACGAACTTTTTCAACCTCAGTGTTTGTGTTTGCTTTTGACCCTTTGAATTAAGTTTTCTTTAAATAGTGATAATAACATACAGTCTGTGGCTTCAGTAGTGCATTCTTTTGATGTTTTTTGTCTTTTATTTTTAGCTGCTCTTGGGATTGTGTATGCTGCCATTTGTCTACCTGATATCATTTATGTTCAAGAACCCCCTCATAGCCTATGCCATGACAGTTTTTCTTCTGTCCGTTGTGAGCCTGGTAAGATGACATTTATGTTACAAGTTAGTCCAGTTCTAGAACTGGCCCTCTCTCTGGTACACAACGCTAAGCGTAGTGCGTGACAGAGAGGGTTAGAACTGGACTAGTTAGAGTTAAATCATAGCTTGAGTGAACTGTGCGACTGTGTCTGCATGTTCTGGTAGCTAGACCGTATCGAGCCAATTTGAGTCAACCTCATAGAGCTGTTGTTTATATCATATATTTTTCCAATTCATCTTTCAGGCATTTCTCATCGCAGTAACCATACTGAAAGGCAACGAGGATACCAAAGAAAAAGCTGATACAGTTCACTATGTCAGCTTGTTCTTACCGACATATTCGTAAGTTTGCTTACGTTTTCAGGTTTGATAAAGGTAGCGATGTCTGCCACAAGCCCCTAGTACCAGCTGTTCTTCTGTTTCAGCTCTTCTCATCCTTCTCCTTTTCCTCGTCGTTATCGTCGTCATCTTCATCAACATCAACAGCTCGGAAAGATATTTCTTTAACCGTAGTTTATTTCTTAAAGATTGATTGTTCCTCAGTTTCACCCACTCCTTGGTTGGATTTGGTGCTCAATCTTCTGTGAGGGATTTGTGGATTTCTGCCAATAGAAATTATTCCAAGTTGTCCAAGCTTTAATAAACTTGTATTGTATTGCGTTGCGTTGCGTTGCGTTGCGTTGCGTTGTGTTGCGTTGTGTTGTGTTGTATTGTATTTCAAAACCTATGAACTCTTATAATGAGGAATGTTGAAAGTAACACAAACAGGCAGTTTATTGTCAAAGTAATGTTTGATAAACTGTCTTGTCTTTTTATCCTTTTATTTCTTTACAGCCTGGCTGCTAGTATCATGGACATCAGCCAAAACAATCTTGTTAAGAAATACTGCTCGCCATCACCGTATGGATCTTTATCTGTTTGATTATCTTGGATTAAGTCGTTATCTTTAAATCGCTAAGAAGCTCAGAGATACCTGTACTTCTCAATTCATCAAGTTTAAACAAAGAAAATAATGACCGTGACGGTGTTTGGATTTCTGATCTTAATTAGCATAGAAATTTACAATTTTAATTCTCCATTTTCTCCTTAGTTTTAGTTTCAATTGAGAAGATTTATCAAGCACGAAAGACAGTGTTTGACTATATTACCAAACACCTCGAAGTTCGTCAGAAATACTCTGTCATATTTTGATCTCTCTTTTAGGTGTTTGGAAATGTGGTCAAACTCGGTCTTTCGTGTTCGATATGTTACTTGTTCTGAGCAGAATGAAGCCAGAGTGAACATGGAAGAATATTCTTGTCTTAATTTCAATTTATCAAACTTTTGTGGAAATATCCTTATTCTTGATCAGATTGTCCAAGCTTATTTACCTGGGACATGTCTACGAGAACTTAAATGAGCAATGGATAACACAGGGGCTTAGCTTGGGGGGGGGGGGTCCTGGGGTGCCCGTGACCCCCCTTTTGTAAGCCTTTTTCAAGCAAACAACCTACAACAGGTTACAAAAACGACATGACAATCTGCTTAGTACCCTCACTTGGACACAGTGTGATCCCCCCCTTTGAAAAATCCTGGCTACGCCCCTGGGATAACTTGGTTTTTAGTACCCCTAAATTAACATGGAAGTTTGCAGTGTTATTATAGTGGAGTTGAAGTAGAGGACTGTATAAATTAAACAGAGTTAGTATGGAAGAATATTACCAATGGTTACTTGACGTGACTAACTTATGTTTCTCTCTTGTTAGGTTCTTTCAGTGTCCTCCTACTAGTGCTACTCTAGGCTGGGACCGTCCTGGGGTGGGACAGGCTGCACTCTACATGTTCCTTGAAGCTGTTGTTTTGTTTGTGTTCATCATTCTTGTTGAGGTATGAAGTTTTTTATTGTTAATCAAAGTGGTAACATGAATTCAGGGAAAATACGATAGGTTTAAAAGTGAAGAACTTTGCTTGATGCTGCTTATTTCCTATTTAATTGGTAAAAACTCAAAAACCTGGTGTTTTTTGTTTTTTGTTTTATTCTTGTTAAGAGTTTGATGTTTCTGCTAAGAGTTTATCTTTTCCATTTTAAAGTTTTTTTTTTTATTTTGTTTTAAAGTGCAAAATATTGTGATACTGGTTTAATTTATTGTTAATCATTTTAAGGTAGATTTTCTAATAAGATATATATCCAATTTATGTTTCTCCTCAACAGATGAGTTTTTTTATTCGAGCAAAGATAACGCTGTCTTCTGGAGAATACAGCAATCTCAGAAAACAAACCGAGGTAAATTATGATATTTGAATGAAATAAGTTCTGGCAAACTTGAACAGGCCATTTCCAAGTTGCCTTTTGCCTCTGAGTCAAAAAGAGTCTTCGTGTTAAACCATTCATATGGAAATGTGTTCAGCATATAAGTTCATTTTCATGCAAAGCAAACTCGTTTTCATATGAAAGATTTTGCACGAAGACTCACTTTCAAACAGAGGCACAAGGTAACTCGGAAATGGTCTATTGGATTATGATGCAGCTGTAAGATACCCTGTCTCATTCATTTTTCTTGAATAGTTGTTGCACAAACGTCCAACAACACAAGTTTTATGTCACATGATCACGTACCATGATTACTGATAAGATCTATTTCCCTCAGGATGAAGATGTGTTTAATGAACGCATGCGCGTTAACAACGAAAGTAGCAGTGAGATTCAATCTGAGGCTGTAGTGTTGAAAGACTTAACAAAGGTTTGTTGTACAGTCAAGTTAAGGCAGAATGTTACATACAAATAGGTGTCTGGAAACCTGTTCCCCCGCAAGCCACAGGTTGACTTAAAATGACAGTCACAAGTATCTCTGTCATAATAGTGACATTGTACGTTCTTTTATACCACTTGGCAAAATTCTCTTACTACGTTAGTACATAATTTTGATGGGCAGCCTGCTCCAGGCATTTTACAGTTACAAGTGATCTGCATGTCATTCACAACAGCAATCATAGTCACTAAAGTTCCAATATAGCTCAAACAAGTTTGTCTTATTCCGCATCAAGGTGTACCGTGGTGCCCATGTCACGGCAGTTGATCACCTTTGTCTTGGAATTCCTCGCGGAGAGTGTTTTGGGCTTCTTGGTATTAATGGTGAGTACATTGACTCTTTCGCCCTATTAGTCCTTGGCTTTTGTTGTTCATGAGCTCGGGGGCTGAGGGGGTGCCCCTGAGGTATCTCAAGACGCATTCACACGATTTCACATAATAGTGAAACGTACGCTAATGTATGTGATGTGCGAAGCACCCAACTGAAAATAATTTTGTCAGTAATAATCACGTGCCAGTGTTGATATCAGCCCAATGTTTCATCAACCCTTTCAAACGTTTACCATGTTCGATTCCATTCATTCATTTCAGGAACTTTCATTTCATTTGTGTTAAATTATGGTTGAATTTGATGAGGATTACGTTTGTGGAAACGGGAATTGAATACCAGTGGCTTGCTTAAGATTAATGTGTTTCCAGAGGAAATCAAAAGGGATGTTTCTGAAGTCGTTTGTTTCTAGGTGCCGGGAAGACCACAACATTCAGTATGTTGACAGGAGATCTGAGCATCACTGAAGGGACGGCCTTCCTGGATGGATTCAACATTCAGACACATTTAAAGGAGGTACGTCAGTAGTCGTCCAGTGTCAGTATGTTGTAATCAAAAGCAACTGTTGTGCAAGCTCTTTCTCATTTACAGTGTAATCAATAGCATCGTACAGTGAACCAATTTGATGTTAATTTATTTAAATTGTGAGGAGGTCAACAGTGGAACACGTTGGTGTAACCTGGAATAATAGAACGAGTGAGTGAGTGAGTGGCGTAAAACCAAAACCAAAGAAATCACTCTGGCCAATCAAAAGAGGACACAGACAATCCAATGAACCAATCAAAACTGAAATAAATACCTCTGGCTGACGCGAAGCGCGGCAAAACGTGTGCGAGTGAGTGACGATTGGTTTTGGTGCACTGCTGATTGGATGAAAAAGTGGCGGGAGTTTTAAGCCAATCGTGTAGCGTAGTAAAGAAAAACTAAAGCAAATACGAATTACTTTCGACACTCAATTGAAGTTGGGAGAATATTCAGTGTTGGTTTTCATGAGAATTACTTTGTCCTTTCCATTTCACAGGTTCAGCAAAGAATTGGTTATTGCCCTCAGGTAAAGTTAAATACAAATACTTTTGCCGCTTATCAAAATGTGAACAATGGAAAAAAAAAGTCGCAATAACGGTGAATTATATCACCCAAGGACTGTGATGAATATCCAGTGAAACCGAGCTGTGAATTGTCATTTTACTCTGTTCTTATTAAATATCGCTATTTACTTGTACAAGTGTTTCTTCTTTATATTAGGGAGGGCAGCTTTGTGGGCGAGTTAACATCCCAGAAAGATTGTTACCTGCAACACTGATACTCAGTGTGGGAGAGTTTGCAATCTTATTCTTAAGTTTTATCTATCAATACATAATTCATATATTTATTTATTTATTTACTTTGGCATTTTTCTTAAAAAAAATGTTTTAGTGAGTCTTTTACTTAGGGCTAACCTCGAGATTTCCTTTTAGACACATTTCGTACTTTATTCTTAGGATTGTTCTTGAGTTTATATCTTGAATAAAGTTGTACTTTGTTCGTTTAGTGTTTAGTGTTTATGAAAACAAGGAAACAGTCAGCCAGCCATATATATAATCATTGAAGAAAATACACATTTCTTTCTTGGAGAAGATTTGATAACTAAGCCCATGACTGCAGTGATAGTGTGGAGGTCCTACTCTTCTTGCTAATGTCCAGAAATTTATCTTTCCTTTGTAGTTTGATGCTCTGCTTGAACGTTTAACCGGCCGTGAAATGCTTACAATGTATGCTCGGCTGCGTGGCGTCCCTGAATACAAAATAAAGGACATAGTAACAGATGCTATTAACCTTCTTAATCTGGCAAAGTGGGCTGATTCCCTGTGTGGAAACTACAGGTACAGTCTTTAGTGGGCTTATTTCTACGATTGTTTTCTATGCATTTTTGTTTGCTTTGATTCCTCAAATTCCTTAGTTATATTTCAACATTCAGGTGTTCATGTTTATGGAGAACGGTAGTTATTGAACCACTTAAGAAATCATGGAGTTAAAGCAGTGTATTGCAAATCCGGTCGATAGTTGTAAACTTTTTTCGTAATTCGGCCAACCAGTGCATACACTCTGCTATGTATCAATTTGAAGTTAATTATAGATTTAATTACCTCCCTCAGCAAGTTTTTGAAGGCCGACGCAGTCTAACAGTGTCTTTAGAAAGTAAAGAAAAACCCTAAACCACGCATATGCGTAATGCTTGTGCTAATATATTATAAAGGGTTTTAAAGGGGTACAAGAAAATCGACCTTTTGCCTAACCACGTGGTGAACTGACAAATTGGCGCCGCTCAGAATTCTTCATAAAATGTGATCTTTAAACGTAGTCAGTCGCTATTTGAATCATTGAAAATGACTAGATTTGTTATTTGTTATTTGTAGGTTTCAAAATGTTTATTCAGCTTTTACCTCCTAAATCTTCGTTCAGTTTAAAACAAAGCTGAAGGAAACACGTGACCTTTCATGCAGCCTTTACTTTATCATTCAGAAGTAAGCTCGTGGAGTTTTTGATTTCCATACCTTAAGAGTATTAGTTCTTATTGGGTTTTTCTTATTTGTGTGTGTTTTTTTCCAAGTGGTGGCAACAAAAGAAAGCTGAGTACAGCCATTGCCCTGGTTGGTAACCCGCCTATTGTGTTCTTGGTGAGTCCACACAATTTTTTTTACATATTGTAGTCAGAAAGTTTTCGTATAACAAAACCTGTTTATGTATGTTTGTTGAAAAGTTCATAACATTGCTCAACGTATTCTTAGTAACATAATTTTTGTCACGGAGGCTCTGTCAACATGGGTGCACCTTTTCACGATTGTAATCACGTGTTAAACGTAACAGCACTGTTGTTCTTTACAGGATGAACCCACTACTGGCATGGACCCAGTTGCTCGCCGTTTCTTGTGGAATACTCTGACCGGGGTAATGAAAGGAGGCCGCTCAATTGTCCTCACATCTCACAGGTAAGCAGCTGAACACGACCCTCTGTGAACATGTAGGCGGATCTTGCTCTTGATTCTGAAGAACCTAGTACACGACAAAAATATTAAAATACCGTAAATTCTCTAAGCCCCACGCCCCATGTATGACAACCCCCTTTCCCTTTTTGTAACAAAACACGGCCTCTCTCTTTCCTCTCTTTCCTTCAAAACATAAACAATAAACAACAGACTGTCTTACCCGCGCTTTTTAATTCTACTTATACTGGCAGGAATTTACATACATTTCTCTCAAACTTTGCTGGAAATATTACCGGTTCTTGTGCTCAAACAAAATCTTAATTGGTCCGTTGTGAAACATTTCTTTTATCAAAGTAAGCTACCAAAAATTTTATTGGCAAGCGTACAATCTGTTGGCCTTTCGCTTATAAATGAAATAAGTCCTACTCGTCCAAGTCGTCTCTGGAAAGCAAAATATGTAGGAAGGGTTTCATAAAAGATCGTTTTAAGGTAACGCCAATAGGTGTCATTTTTTTGTTTACAATTCTAAGGAGACTTATAGTTGTTCATTTGTTATGCGTAGTCTTGCTTCCCTTAAAGCGAGGCAGACTTCCAATCGATTTTAACAAAAGCATGCTCTCAGTTTTCTGAATGAAATTTCAGCATGGAAGAGTGCGAGGCTCTGTGTACAAGACTGGCGATCATGGTGAATGGACAGTTTAAATGTTTGGGATCCACTCAGCATCTCAAGAGCAGGTATGTTGCTACTTAATCTGGAAGTAAAAAACACTTCTGTAGGTTACAATATCCATGTACCGCTAGCACCGTAGAACACACACACGAACTGAATGCCTACTGAACTGATACATCGTGTGCACTCTCGACAGGTCACAGGGTATATTTTGATTTGACGTCACATTTAATCAGCCGGTTTCCTCGCTTCTTTTCATACCAGCAGTGGTTAATCCGACCGATATGTGAAACTTATTATTATGATCTTTCATTCTGATACATTTCTTGATAGATTTGGAACTGGATACACCCTTATGGTGAAGGTTGGTAGAGACACCGGACCTGCAGAGGGTCAAGTCCAAGGTTAGGTTCAGAATACAGCTAATGATACGGAGCTTAAGAAAACCACGACGGCAACGGCAACGGCAACGTGCTAAACAAAAGGTTTAATGAGCAGAACAATGGCTTTGCACGTACGTTATAATTCTTGGTACATTTCTTTGCCGTCCTCTGCAAAACAAGAACGTGAAATGACCAAGTTCTGCATTGTCTGGAGAACGTGAACCACGACGGCTAATTTTTTAAATTTTTATTTCGAATTTATCGATGTGTGCTAGATTCAGTTTCGTGATAGCTTTGACGCTTTGACAGTGATAAACAAAGTAAATGACTTTAGGGTACCGCGAGATTCGTAGGTAAAAAATAAAATCATTTTTCAATCGACCTTGTCCTCGGCGTATATTCTTGATAATGAGTTTTAGTTTAGTCTATATGTTTTCTATTTCACTCTGTAAGGACCAATTACACGTTTTTAACCATATTTTATAAAGCACATTTGATCATTTTTTAGGTTTGAAGCCTGCGTATAATTATTAATTTAATTTAATTATTCATTGGCATTAAGTTTGGTAATCGTATTTTCGGCATTAAAATATTTAAATCAGTGATTTGCACATCCATTTAACTAGAATTATATGCACACGAGCCGTAAGCCGAGTGTGACACCGATGCTCGTACCACATTTTGACGTCTTCTGTGATCTATTACTGAACAGACGTAGGGCGACATGGAAGCTATCTGTAATAATACGGAAGCACGCCATCTATACGTCTGTCCTCGTAAAGATCATAAGTAAGAACCAATCAAAATGGGAGAATAATTTGACGTATTATGTAAAATGAAATGACTATTAAAAATCTCAACTTCATTTTGTATCGTTTGCTGTTTCAGTGTTGGCCACAGAAACCAGTGGTAATGCTCAACCAGTCATGCCAGTTCCTCCAGCTCAGGGTCCTGTCCAACCCCTGGTCTACTCAAATCAAATTGTTGAACAGGTCGATGCTGACTCCATAGGAATGGAGTCTGTGATGCAGTTTGTTACATCCACCTTTACCGGAGCAAAGCTTATGGACCATCACAGTGTAAGTCTCATTAACGAGCTTCTAGGAGATGTAGATGTGACGTTTATAAGAGCCGTTATACATGTATCAAGTGTTAAAGGAACTGAAAAGCGTGGAGTGGTACTGATTGCTGTAACTGGTTCTTTTTCTAGGGAATTCTTCATTACCAAATCAACACAGAAGGTTTGAGTTGGTCGTACATCTTTGGTCAGCTGGAGAGAAATAGAGCCGCTCTGAATATTGTGGACTACAGTGTCAGTCAAACCACACTTGAGCAGGTCTGTAGATTGCTTGATGTTTGGTATATATTTGTTCTTGCCTCTTGTTGTCTGTTTGATTTCTTTCTTGCTTGCTTGCTTGTTTGGTTATGACTCTGTTCATAATATATTTCTTTCTTTCTCAGGTGTTTATCAACTTTGCTAAAGAGCAGCATGCTGAAAACCGCAGTGTAATGAAGAAAAAGCGCTTTTGTTTTAAATGCTGTTGAACAGATCTTCCGGATATGATTCAGTTGAAACACAAGTCAGGGAATTTGCTATCTGGTCAGAGAATATCTAACTTTCTTGTCTAAGTCAGAAACTGTTAGGTTGCTGCATTGCTAGATCAGTGAAAGGTCAAAACACTTCAGTTTAATATAACTTCGTAAGGCTTCTTCGGCTCATCCGTTTGCCATACAAATGTATTGGACAAAACAGTATTATAATTCTCAGTTTCAACCTGTAGCTGTAAATTTAGTATGATCTAAATGTAGATGTCGATAGCAGTTTGAAGTTACTCGAGCCCACAAAGATGTCGCTGTAACTGTAGCTCTGACTCTGGCTCTGGTTCTAGATGTAGATGATAGTAAGTAAGAAAAGGTCTATTTAATGGGTAGCCCGAACTGCCTTAAAAACAGTAATAAACCAGTACCTTTTCTAGCATTAAACACAAGGTAAGAAATAGTATAACAATGTCACTATATAATGTGAGCAAATTAAAGATTTGAATGTGCGTATAATTATGATACAGAGTATAAAGCTGTTGATCTTAAAAAATACTTTTCCAAAGAAGATTTTAAACGCATTGCGTGTGCTTTAAGAAGACGAAATAGGAAGTAGAAAAATAAGAACAGATCGTGATATATTAAACTAGTTTAATAATATTTTTATTAGTAATAAGTTTAATAGTAAGGAAATTTATAACCTAGTTAAAAGAGAAATTGAAAAAAGAAAAAAACTTAAAATTAGCAAACACTGGCTATAGATTTTTGTGATTTCGTGTATTTGATTGGATGTGCCATCTTTTGACTATTCGCGGATAGTCACGACTCGAGCTTTTGTTATACTCTGGACTATATTTTAAGTTAACAAAAGCAACATAATGTTTTAAGATATGTATTTTGGTGCTACATTGGAACCAGGATAGTTCTCTTAAAGCAATCAGATCACTGTTTCTTTTCTCGGTGAGTGATGATCATTACAGCTTGACAATAGCAATAGCAACAGCGCGAACCCGCAGGTAGCCTGGGCCAATCTAGGCGGGCCACGTCTCTATTTATATTAGACCATTAATACATAAATAAGATTGTTATGCAACTACTTATAAAAGAATTTACAAAACCGTTTAATACAAGTACATTTACATATTTTGATTGACACTAGGAGCTATGATTTACTGGAGATAAACTAAACTGTGGGTTGAAATTAATCAGGAACTGAATTTAAGAACTTCAGTCAGGGTGTCGACTTCAACATAGTCATCCCTATCTGAAAGAGTCTCAAATAAAGAGCTTTGCCTCCTTTGCTACAGTCATCGGTCGTTATTTTAGGAATTATGAGCAGTTTTCTGTTGCCACGTGAAAACGCATTTAATGCTTGCTCTTGATTCGAAAGTAGCGACCTCAAATACAAGTTAATTTGTGATAAAAAAAAAATGGATATGATAGATCTAAGCTGAAGCAAAGTGATCTAATAGCTTTAGATGGGCTGTTATCTCAAAGGGAATATATTACCCTGTTTGATGTAATATAATTTCTATTCAACACTATTTAATCCTTTTCAACTAGCTACAAATTCGTTACATAATTGTTTTACATAGATGATCATTTAATTAAGTCCACATGTGGCACGTGTAGTAGTTACCCGAAAGTAATAATGAATAATGATTCGAATTTATGATGCGTTAATACAGATAACTAGGATGAACTAGTGCATAACAATTAAAATTAAATAAAACAATTAAAAGATACATCTTTGATGCTATTTGCCCTTAATTATTGCTTCACTTGTATTGTAGTTCCTTATTTAGAAACAGTTTTGGGCAGGGAGAAAACGTAAATGAAACTCGCTTACCAGTTTATAATAGTTGACAGCTACTTTCTGATTAAACCGTACTTATATACTAAAATGCCACAATACCCTCTTTGAAATCGCATCGGAGAAATATCATGCAGAATTTCTTTTTCTCTCCCAACGCATCGTTCTACTAATCAAATATAAACTAGCAAAACTCGCGCATGACAACCACAAGCATAGTTGGAGATCAAATTTGTTTTCCACGCTGGGCTATTATTTGGGACGTTAAGATTGGTTTCTTAGCAACGTTCAACATCCCCCAAAAAATGTCCCTTTCTTGGTTATGGAAATTTGCTTCCTGTCAGTAAACAGAGTTTCGTAGCGTGAAGGAAAAATAATCTACACTATTTAATGCTTATAGCTACAATAGTCTGTTGTGGAAAGAACCAACTGACAACACCACAATGTCTTTGAGCAGCTTTCGCGGTATCGTCTCAATACTTCTCATATTGGCTGGACTCTGGGTTTTATTTCTGATAGCAGCGCATCTCATTTTAGATCTTGAGCAGGGCAAGAGATATATTGAAAGTCTGAGTTTGACACAGTTTGGTAACGCAAGAAAAGAAGCCATCGATGATAAACTGTATTTTGAAAAAACCGAAGGTAGGTAGCCGAGGTACTGAATTATCCTTTCACAGATCACTTCCTCAAAGCAAAACTCATTCTGCTTCGTTTGGCCACGTGATGTTTACACTCTTTCAAACTCACCCATATTCGTGTTTGGCAGAGTATATTTTCTACAGTAGAGGTTGATCGCATCTTGTTGAAGAGAGACCCGGTAGTTAGATTCTAGAGTGAGGGAATAACTTCGTCCACAGTTTGTCCATGTCCTCCCTCGTTCTTCAGCCTTCAGTAATGAATTTGTTATTCAGCTCCGCCGAGCTGCTTGCAGTGTGCTTGTAAAAGCTGGGACCCTTGAGTTGTTATTCCTGAACGCATGTTCTGTCGAGTTCAGAGCTTTACTCTTCCAATCAAAGGTACCTCCGCTATTTTTAACATAAACTGGCGTGGTTCAATATATTTGTACTCATTTGAAGTATTTTTATCTCGTAAATATAGGTTATTTGTAAAGTCCACAGCATGTCCTATCTGTATTTTTGACGTATTCAAATCAAGGGCAAAACAAACAGAAAATAGGACCTGGTGGTTGGTCTATGACCCATACAACTGGGTAGAAAAATGTCTGCAGCAGTTTACCAAATTACTGACCGTTGTCCCTGCGAGACCAAAACAACTGGAATAATATCTTTGTTTATCTTTTATAATGCACTAGATACGCTGGAGCAGGTGGACTGTGAAATACCACAGGATAAGTCATACCCAGACTGCAAGAACCGTGTACAGGTCTGTAGACGTAGATAAATCACTCGTTCAAACTGGGACTCTGTCTGTCTTTTCGTCAGTCTGTCAATTTAACAATAGATGGAACTAAAGGGATCTATCACACCTCATGCAACCATGCATTGTTTCTTTTTCCTTAGCTGCTACGAAAAAACTGGCAAACAAATTCGTGCTACAAAGAATATGACGTTGATGGAACAATTTGTTCGCTGGTGATATATTTAAGTGAGGTAAAGTTTTCAATTTAATTAATTACACGCATGCCTTTATAAGTTATAACTCAAGGTCGGTCCGGGATTCTCAAGCTACGCCTATCACGTGTCACGCAAATCATCTTGAAAACTTGTCACGTCTTCGAGTCAGAGTCCCTTCTTGTCAAGTTTTTTAGTGCTGTGCTCTTGAACATGACAGGTCATTTTAACAGACCCTTTTTTTCCACCAAGGTGTAATGACATGCTGTCCAGAAGTACTCGGATACTTGACAGTGCATCATATGTAACTCATGATTTATGTGTGTTTAGGTGGAATCATGGTGTCCACAATTTCCCTGGAGAAAGTATATGAAAAAGAAAGAACGAAGACGTGAAAAGGTACGTCTCTGGGGACAGAATGTACAATCACAACCTTCACAATCTAGCTTTTGATAATTTGACCATTATATGTTTGATCGAGACATTCAGGTACTGTTCTTTTACTTTGCTACTGAGGTTTTGTTCAAGTTACATAACAACTATTGAGGCTCCTAGCACGACGTTTCTCGTTTACAAATGATTCCTTGTGTACAGAGGAAAATAGTCTTGTATGTCTCTCTACACATTTGTAATGCTGACCAAACAGGTGTATTAACTCAACGATGGGACACGTGTTACGTGTCACGCGTAAGTAACGTTCCCAGGTCTCCAGAATGCGTCCAAGGTATGGACTTCGTTTGACCTCCTTAACATTTGCGTCAGCTTTCTTTGTTCGTGAGTTTATTTGTATTGGTATGGATGCGATTGGATGGTAGTTGAGCTCAAAGTTCCTTGGAATATCAGTCGTCTTCCACACTAGAGAGGAAGATCGCTGATTTACAGGCAAAGTTTAGAGCTGTGAAAGGGCACATAAAACTGTTTGGAAAAAGTTATCCTTTCTATTGCGATCCTATTGATATCGATAACTCGTATTGCCATTGATTAATTGTAACTGTTTCTTGTCGCAGGCAGTAATGGAAGAGAACCCGACTCACTTACTTTCCATGTTGATTTCCTTACCTGGATCTCAGCCAATTAGATCACGGATATCAGAAATGTGGCCTTATTGGAAAGATGGCCTCCGTTTTATGCAAAAGAATAAAGGAAATATTGACACTCGGAACAAAAAGAAGGTTTCTGCTGTAATGCGTTTATTTGTTCATTTTCGACTCGTTAGTTGGTAATACGAGGTACTATAGATAGGCTGTCAAGCTTTGTTTCTGGCTGAAACAAAATTATTTGTTGCAGATTTTAGTTTTTATCGGTGGGCTAATGGGCGCTACTTCAAACATGTCTCATCTCACAGACGACCTGCTACAATGGAGTGACTTACTAGCCTCGCTATGGGTCCTGGGTCATGACGTCACTATCAAGGCAGACAGAGTCGAACTACTAAGGTACTAAATGCAATGTGCACGGCATTTTTATGCCTTTAGAGCAAGTAAATTTACTCATTAAATGCCTCTTTGACAAGTGTCGTCGACCTTTCCGTTCTGAATTGAAGTTGAAAACAAATGTAGATATTCTCGCCTGACAATTAATTAGAACGTTTTCTATTAGAGGACAGCATTTTCTATCGGATTTCTACCAATGATCGTCTATTGTGGACGTCAGTTTAATTTCCCCTTCTATCACTTCATGTAGTTTGATCACGGAAGGAAGTCAGTTTACGCACCGTGGCTGTGACAAGGGAGACTCAGGCTTTGATTTGATATACATCGATATACAAGGTCTGCAACAACTGGTCATGTTAGCCCCTGACCCAGGAGCACGCTCACTTATATGGGCTAAGTACAGGTAGCTATGGTAACACATACGGTGTATAACCAGGGCGGAGGTTCTCTCCATTCTCTTATTTTGATGAAGGCTGAATTGGGACATTCCGGGGTAGACAAGGTATATTTCAGGGACTTGACATTCCTGTTGTACTAGGTTTAAGGATAAGTGCCCCTCTCAGGAAATTAATGTAGCTGAGTGAACAGAAATTTTCCGAAAGTTGTGTTCCCGTCCTAAATGAATACCTTTCAGCGTCAGGGACGTTCCCCTCCCCCTCACCACCACCCCCGACCCCTTTGATATTTTCCATCAAAATGATAGACAGGTTGGTATCTTTTGTTGTGTTATTCGGGGCGAAATCATTGAATGGGGTTCTAAGAAAATGTACCATCAACTGCTTCCTGCCACTTGGGGTTATTAACCTTGTTATGCTTTTATTATTATTAATTATTACTTTTAACTTGACCCAAACGATGACGGATGTGTCTTTGTTCACAATGGAAAAAGAGGTCTCCCGTGTCCTGATCTGTGATAAAGAATAGCACTCTTTGCTTGGTCTTGTTATCGTCAATAAAAAAAATCTCTGCGCAAGTCACGCAGCTGTTAAATTACGGGAAAAAGTCAAGAACGTAATAAAAGAGGAATTTGTTGAATTTTAATTTCAGTTGCCGCCTTCGCGTTGTGACTCCGTTTGGAATGGACGCCCAGTTTAATTATAGGGATTACAAAGGACCAGTCATGGGAACGCGCTCTCAACAAGGAAACTGGAACCTAAACCTCAAGCAGTTCTTGTCCAAATATCGTGAGTGCTGATTGGCTAATCTTAATAGTACCAGGCTTTCCCCTCCAGCGGAAAGAAGTCTGTTTAGTACCTCTATAAACCGAACTTCAGTCGTTGTGTCTTTTGTGTTTGATTTATTGAGAAACAGATCCCAGTTTCATCTCCTTAGCTTACTTACCGCACCACTTTTCCCCGTTTAACAAGAATTTTCTAGTCTTTTTGTATTTTTAAAGAATTTTTAAAGCATTAATTTGTTTACTGCCTCATGAATGGCTAACCCAGTAGCTTTATCATGTTACATTCTTAGTCTGAGAATTCTAAAGAAGAATCGTGCATCCAATGAATTACACGACTACATTTTTATTGTTACCATTGTTTTCAAACTCTTACAGCGTTGTCAGTTGACAACTCGTTCCTTGGTTTCGCGTTGAAAAGTTCACAGAACGAAACAACACTACAAAAAATTTCAATGGCTTATGTACATGGAAAGCCATCGGAATTTAAAGTGAGTGAGCCTAACCAATATAGAATATACATGTATAAGAACTGATATTTTTGAAGGATAATGTTATGTCTGTTGCGTTTTGCAGTAATGTTTTTAGTAACTATATGTGGTGTCTAGAGAATCTTAAGACGGCGAAACAATTTTTTTATTATCAGTTAAGGCTCTTCCGAAGTTTTATTTAGCATTCTAGAATTACACTTTTTAGGTATGACCTCTATAAGCTAAACCGAAATCTCACAAAGTGTAAAAGTTCGAATCTAGTCTACAAACTCTTTCAGGGAGGTGGAACAGAAGTAATTATTTTGAACGCTCCGTGTATATCAACTTAACAACTTTTAAATGTTCTCTTTCTTTACTACATTATAGGTTCACAAAAATTTTATAAAAGCAATTTACAAACAAATGAGGATACACACTGCTTTGGTAGGTAATTGATACATCTGACAAGTCAGATCCATTTATTTTATAATTTTTCTACTCAAGAAAAAGAAACTATTACGTGCAATTGTCTAGAACACGATAACGATCCCTTCAGAGTACCCCTTCCTGATTAGACGTGACAGCTGGTAACATAACACTTTGTTATATTGACAACTTTATCAAGGCAATTTTCAAGTATGTATGTTAGTGTGAAGGATTTTTCTTCGTCCGGCTAGAAACCAAAATCTGAAAAATATTAATCAAGAATGTGTAATGTTGGCTAAGATTGTAAATCTTGCCACGTTTCACACCTGTTATAAACGTCCACTGATGTCATAAGAATTCATTTTTCTGGAACTCGAACTTGTTTATTGGAGAGATGTGAACTTGATGTGACTGCGTGATTGGTTCAGTCAACAGGTGAACTGAAGAAAGACTTGCCTTTTATCGTGAACCATGAAAATTTAAATTTGACTGGTATTACACGACTGCTGGGAAAATCTAAGGTACGATTGAGATTCTTTATTCCTGGCTATTTCTTAATCAATTCCCGAGCTGGTAGAATTAAATAGGAATAAAGCAATTAATCATATAATAAATTTGTCATGAAACTTAATAAATTTTACATCAGGACTTCAGCCAACAAATCAGCATAAAAGAATACCAGCGAAAGACGACGCCGTCGGTGTCTTTGATTAAATTCAGTGATTTAGATGTCATCAGCAATCAAAAACAAACACATCGGAAGTTTGGGGGACAAGCAGTCCAAAAGCCATTTATAAAGAGAACAAAATCAGTAAAGTATCACTTCGATAAGTAAGGTCTATCTTTTTTCCGTGTGTTTTCTCAATGAACAACGGGTTTAAGTTACTTATAGGTTTGGGATTACCTTACGAAGACCATCTAGCGCTAGAAGCCATTGCACAAGGAAGTGTCTTCATGAATCCAAAAGTAAGAAATGGTTAGAGTTTGCTGTCATTATCTTTTATTTTAACTTAACTTCAACCGAAAAAGACCTCGCTTTTTTTTGAGTGGCCTGCGTCACTCTGAGTTTAATGTTTTTCTCTCCCTTACATCATAAGTTGTTCTCAGGGACGACATACAACATAATTATAATTTATAACCTCTGTTTTGTTGTTTGGCTGTATGTTTAATTTAAACTGTGCCAACGGCGGAATAACGTCTTCGCAGAATTGCTCCTAAAGCATTTCTGATGATTTTCGTGTAAGATAATGAGGAACCAATTCAAACTATCTTTGTTGTGCTTTTATTTTTCTCACTTTTGACCGGTAGCACTGTTTTTTCTTCAGTTTTCTACGCATAAAAATCGTCTCAATGATCCAACTCTGAAAGATCTGCCATCTTCAAGAAACGTAAGTGATAAAATGCAGTAACGGAGGAAAAGAAAGTAAAGATTAATAAATTCACTTTTCACATGTGAAACCAAGTTCGTAGTCAAGTTCATATTTGTGGCTAAATCCACTAAAACTTGATTTACTCATCTCAAACAACAATCAAATCCGGAATGCAGGATAGCTAAAATTTTAAATCTAAGGATAACAATAATATATTACAAAACAAGTGCATCGCCGACCTGTGTCTTTCATTTGCTGTTTTTTTTTTTGTTTTTTTTTTGTGATAATGGCATTTTTCATATTTCAGTTAAGCTCGCAGCATCCTTATGCAGAGATATTTATTGGAGAGCCCTTCGTTTATACAGCGAACATTTGGAATAAGACAGAGGTGAAAATATCAATAAAAAACATCCTAAGCAAACAGGTAAGAAAAGACAGTCATTAGAAGTCGTCATTGGACTAAGTACCTTATTTCCTTTACTCTATCTGTTGAACACTTTGCTCTTACAGCTAACTGTTTTTATTCAAGATCAAACCATTTGTTCCTTTCGAGTTTTCCTGTGAAGGAATGTTGGAAAGATTAAACGCTTACATCGAAAATCAGGTGAGAACCAGTTATCTTGTCCTTACTCGTCCCAGTCCCTACTTATCAATAGTATCGGAGTGAAAGACTGGGGAGATATTTGAGAAGATAGTGTGGGCTCTGGGGAAGAGCGAATCTTCCCTCGACCTTTCCGTGAGTCTATGCGAGAGGACAAAACCTTATACCAGCGTAAGGTTATCCTAAGGTGAATCAATCTGTTATTAATTACAAACACCCAAGATGCATTGCCCGTCCTATGGCTCGACTAACCAATTACGGGGAAGGGTTTGGTAAGGTTTTTGCCTAACTGGCTAATTAACGACCCTCCAAAAGAAGGGACGTCACGTCAAATCAGTTACCAATGCAGCGATTTTTCTACTGCGGAGATGCTGGTTCTATCTTTTTGGTCTGTTTATTGCTGTATTTTTTGCATAAACAAGCCTTCTGATGTCTAGTCTCGTATTTCATGTACCAGCGTGTGGATGGTTTCACAGTTAGCAAACGTCACGAACCTCCAAAAGTAATGATAAGAAACAGCTGCTTTAAAATCTGTAACGGAAATCGTTTCTTAGTTTGTTTCAACGGTATGCTTGTTATAAGCTGTCTTTCATCTTGTACTTGCCTTCTTTTCTCCCAAGTATGGTTTTCTAGCTTAAAAATCATTTCTTCCGGCTTCAACCCTGTGTTGTTTTCTAACAATACTAAAAAACTGAAAGGTTGATGTTGCATTCTCACTGACAGGATTTTTGTGACAAATCTTACCACTGGCCTCTTCAAAAGGGCGACTTACAAATAACCGTCGCACGTCCTGGAAACTCGTGTACAGACACATGTTTTAACGAAGGTATCTTGCTCCTACCATTGTGTTATCTATATTTACATTAGACTGGCTCTTGATGTAAAGGAGGTTAACATTCGAGTGATTTTTGAAGGTGTACTATATTTCGGTTGGCCAAACCAGCCTTCTTCAGGTGCCTGAAGAAGGCTGGTTTGGCCAGTCGAAATATAGTACACCTTCAAAAAATCATCCTACGTTGTGTCGGTTTTTGCTTTTGTATTCTTCATTTTATATGTAAAGCCGATTAGATCACTATTGACCCAGCGTATACCAGCAGGATCATCGTTCCGGTTGCTTGCTTAAACATTTTATAGTCATTCGAAGTGTGAATTTTAATCCAAGGATATATTATGAACATTCCAAAAGACACCTGGCTGGCATTGCTTTTCCGGATTTCCAAATAATCTTGTAGCAGATTTTGAACTAGTAGGCTTCTATGTCCATCCATTTAGCAGACTTGAGGTTGCTATCTAAGCACTTTTGCACAACCGAGAGCGACGTAGCTTCTAGATCTGATCCTAGATTGTTTAACTATGTTCCTGTTATAATTTTTTCCTTCTAGGTCTGACATGTGAATCAGAGTATTTTTATCTCTTAAATTCCAGGTAATACTTGATATGTCTTTATGAGGTGATAAGGTTATGGTTATAACCATGCACTTCTGTCGTATTGGAACTCGTATAGTAAATAACTTACTAATGTTTGTGATGGGCAGGAAGAAATCAAAGGGACCTAACACTTTCACAAAGAGTGCAGCTGCCTGTGGACTAACGCCTCACAGTCAGCAGTTTATAAACCAATCCCTCCTCGCATCAAACCACCTCGTTATCATTTCTCCATTGTTCTGATTTGTTACTGATTGCTCATAGAGAGTAAGTCATACCATTCAGTCAGCCAGTCAGCCACCGGGCCAGTCCGAGAGAGTAAGTCTGTCAGTCAGTCCTGCCAGTCATTCAGACGGTCATGCCGTCATTCAGTCGGTTAGTCAGCAAGTCAGTCACTCATTCAGTCAGTTAGCCAGCAAGTCAGTCAGTCAGTCAGTTAGTCAGCAAGTCAGTCAATCAGTCAGTCAGTTAGTCAGCAAGTCAGTCAGTCAGTCAGTCAGTCAGTCAATCAGTTATTTAGTAAGCAATCAAATTACACAGTCAGTCGGTCATTAGTTGGCCAGTCAGTTTAGTCAGTCAGTCAGTCAGTCAGTCAGTCAGCTAGTCAGTCAACCAGGCAGCCAGTCTGCCAGTGAGTCGGCATTCAGTCAGTCGGCCAGTGAGTAAGTCAGCCAGCCAGCCACCCTTGTCAGTCACTCAGCCTGTGAGTAAGTCAGTTAGTCAGCCAGCCAGCCAGCCAGTCAGTCAGTCAGTCAGTCAGTCAGCTGTGAGTAAGTCAGTCAGCCAGCCCGTCGGTCAGTCAGTCAGTCAGTCAGTCAGTCAGGCGGGCAGACTGTCAGTAAATTAAACAGCTGGCCAGCTTTTTATTCAGTGTTAAATAAAGGAGTTGAATTCCCAACTAACTTCTACACAATATGCATCACAACTATTATATTTAACTAAGAGAGCCACGACTTTGTTTTACCTTTTCAGTAACGTTACCGGCTGTGTAGAAGTAATATCTGAGGAAAGTATTGTAGCTCCAGCCATAGAGGAAGTCACCTCAAAATGTGTGTTTCAGAAACAGCCTCTTTTATTCAGCTGTGCTGCTTATCATCCTTCCTACAAGAGATTCTGTCCTTGCAGACGCTACAGAAAGGGACAAATAGCCCTTTGTAAACACTGTTTCTAGCAAGAATACGTATCAAGAAAACCGGTTCAACATTGATAACAATAGGCATTATTATAAGACCTAAAATTGGTCTTATATGGCCATTTTGAAACAATGGCGGTATAAGCTTCTAAATGCCCTGCGGGAGTTTTTGAAATTTCCGATTACCATACGAGCGCGAATTTTAAACGATCAGACAGACTGAATGGAAGACAAATTCTCCCGAGGGGAGATGGTACTGGTATAATCCTGTCGGTGCAAGTATTTGCGGTGAGGTGGTGGTTGTACAAATGTATTTAAAAGTGAAAGTAAAAGCTGCCGACAAGTAAGTCATGTTTTTGCTTTAAAATTGCTCTAACCTGGTAAACTCAAAACGCGTGGGAGTGAAAGTGAAGTTCGCATTTGGCTAGATTGCGAACAGGCTCTCTTTTGCTCTAAAACCCATAAGATCAGTGTAGGATGAACGCGAAAATAGCGAGCGCGATAATCGATAATCACCTCGCGCTCCCGCTGTTTCCGAGTTCGACCCACGGATTGAAAAGCAGGAGGAGAGACTGCTTTCAGTCGTGCATTCGGCCAGAGATTAATAGCTCTTAACAGCGCTTCGAAGCGATCTACATCTCAAGTGACTACATCGTGAGACAAACGATAATACACTTTATTAAGAACAAACCTTTATTTCCAAAGATTTTCTTTTAAGAGCATGTTAGCCTTAAGTGTCACTGTCAGAGAAAACCGGGCAGGACCAAAATATCGAGGTCAGCCTTCATCTGTTTACAGTGTAAAAGCTATCCGAAAAGATTAACAAACATGGCATTTGCCAAGGTAGGAGTTTGGTTTTCTTCAAGATATCACCACATCATGATTTTGGCCTCTCAAGTGGTCTAAAGTGGTTAAAATTTCGGGCAACTTTAGTTGGGCCGAGAAGATACTAAGTACAATTTCCAGAAGCCTTGCCCTAAATTAATTCTGGGACTTCTGCAAAGCCTTTTTTTACAATAACTGTCTAATTTGTCGCGCGCTGATTGGCTAATTTTTATTATCAATAAGAGTACAGACGGATAAAATTTTAATTTATGCAAGCTTTCAAGTTCAATTTTCAGTAGTAAAATTGTCAACTTTTTAACCAATGAGATTTTATGGACTCTTCTAATTAGCCAATCAAAAAGCGAGAAAAGCTATTGGCAATGTTCGCGTCATTTTGAATAAAATTCACTTATCTTTGTTTCCGACGTCTTTTCCCCTCATTTATTCCCGGCATTTGATCATTTTGGGGTCTTGTTATTGCTTACTGAGGAACCAACTACTTTGGCAATGTTCCCCAGCCACTTTGACAATGTTATGACGCAATTTATCATCAATAAGAGGACAGACGCATAAAAAACTGACGTCAATTTGTTAAGTTTACATCGATTTCTCGTTTTCTGAATGTGTGACGCGTCACAGATTCAAAGGTCAGACAAAGGTTACATTGTCGATCTTTCTTTCTCTTGGTTTTTCTTTTTGGTTTTTCGTCCATTATTAGCGTACGAACGAGATGGTCGAGGAGAGATGTCAGAGGTGGTGTTTGTTTGGTGCAGCTGTATGTAAACTTATACACAGTATTTATTGTGTTGTTCAATCTGATATTCAATCTGATATTCAATTCATAAAATGATATTCAATCCATAAATGACATCATCAGGCATATAACAATATTATTAAAACCATTGCTCTGAACAAAACGTAGTTAGTGTAGAAGCATATTGTTCCTGCCAATATGATACATAACCTGTTGAAACACAAGCATGGACATGCATGGGTGGGCGAAAATACGAAAAAACCCCAAAGCTTTCAAAGGCCTTTGAAGGGCTGTCGGGAGGTAAGACAACCCCCCCCCCCCCCCACCCTTGCCCTGGTTAGTAGCTGTGGATTTGCTTAAAATAAGGAAGACGAAATCCACGAGGAGTGGGGACAAGTTATATAACGCATCTAGCAATGCCAAAGCTTAAAGTACCTATGAACTGAAAAATAATTGCTGATTAACTTGCGCTAAATCAGTGTATAATTTGTTGGCTAAATAATTTTTGCCAGACATCTAAGGTCCAGTTCAGCCTGCCCGGAATACAGAGCCCGCGCTCAAACCCACAGTAAGACCTGATTACAAGTTTCAAGTTGCCGGGCAACGCAAAAGCAACTTTTTTGTCGTCCTCGATCCTTTTGGTAACCCTAGTGGCTTTCGTGTACACGTCTAATTTTCATTTTCGTTTTCCTGCTGTTTTCGACGCTGGAATAAAGATGGCCATATGCACGCAAGCAGTAGTCGGTTCTAACAACACAGCACTGGTGATTTATTTCAGCCTGAGAGGTACGATGAAGCTAACTTTAACCTTGCCAAGAAGGACCTAATTGCTGGAAAAGGAAAGAAAGTAAAAAAAAAAAACCCTGTGAAATAAAATCTGTCAAATGTTATTCTGAAATATTGATAATCTGTCGTTTAAAGAAATTTGACAAATATTGAACTGATTAAATTTGCAGAAAGTAGCTTTTCGCTGGGGAGCCTGCATAACAGCGTGTTCAGTTTTGCATTCATTTGTCTGTAAAACTCGTATCCAAACTTTCTAAAGTGGCCTAGGGTGGCCAAGCAGACAAAGCAATCGCACTGTTGTTTGTTTTAATGACTCTTTGGTATTCAAACTTTTCTTTACAGTGATAACTATACTTGGCACTAGCGATGTTAATCATTTAAAGAACTGAGTTTCAACAGTGCAATTCAATACAGCAACCTTGAGGCGGTCAATATTTCGATATTTTGCCATAATTCTCTTTACAATAATATCTTATCTTACTTTTTGCCCTTCTGAGTAAAATACTTACATTAATAATGTATGTAATTAAAACATTTCTTAAATTAGGTCTACAGCCATGATCTCTTCGTACTTCATGTTATTAAACTAAAACCAGGGGCCGGATGCTATTTATGGTTAGTTCCCACAATCGAAGCAGTGCTTCTCCACCCTAAAATACTTGTGCCTTTTATTTTCATGTACCAACACGTTTTTTTGTCAATTTGCTGTTTTGATCGACATTACCAATTTCAATTTCTGTGCTCAATCAAGTCCATTTACATTCAAAAATTTCATTTTCAATAGATCTAGATAGATTTTGGTCATTTGCATACACCTGTCCAACACTTCACTTTTTCATTGTTTCTGCGATTATTTTAAACAACATTTTAGTTATTTCCTGCGCATGTTTTAAGACTTTACAGCAATTACTCAGTATCATTAGTTAACGAATTCTGATAATTTTTAGTTTAAAAACGCGAGCCTCGCTACTTTTTAAGCTCTAAAATGGTGTTACTGAGCTAAAAAAAACTGAGTGACTTTATGGGCTGGCTCGCCGCCTGTCTTTGCATTCCCTCTTTACATAATTTACAAGAGTTGATATTAATAAACATAAGGCAACTTTATAAGTTTGGCTGGCTTAGCTGGTAATTACTTTTAAAATCGAAACAATCCCTGTTTACAAAGAATTAGCACTATTCTGTAATTACATTTTCCTCTGTTTCAAACTACGTCGCCATGTTACAGACTACGGATTACACTAATGCCCCGGAAATAAATTATGCAAACGAATGATTTTGAAACAAGGAGAGCCTAAATGTGAATTTACCGCGAGTCCTCGGCTCAGTTGACCGAGAAGGGTTCCAGCAATTGAACATGTCTCAAGTGCAACCCTTCTCAACGTACGTCATTTAAGAGAAATTTAAATCGCTGTTTATCAAGTACTTCACTTGCAGCAATTCGGTTTTCTCAGTTCTCAGTTCAACTGCCTAACAATTTTATTGAAAGCGAACGGATCACAAATCGGTGAAGCTTGCGAGGCGTCAGTCTCGTAAGCCAATGAACGTGCGACGAGCTACAGAACGAAAAGCGCTACTAACGGCTAGCTTAACTTTTCAGAGTTTTCCCTCCAATTAACAGTTTAGAGACAGAACAAATTAGAAGTTTAAAATAGTGCATGTTCTCTTACGTTACGTTTGTGAAAGAGTTTGCACCTCTCGCACATCGCTCTAGTTTCCTGGTTCTTATGGGTATTATCTGCTCCCGAGGTTTCGAAGATAAAATCTATATCTCGGAAACACCAAGTAATATTGAACGATCTCTGGAGAAGGTGAAATAACGCTTATTCTGTCTCTGAAGGGCGAGAGGCAAAATTTTCATACTGTTGCCCCGCCTTTGCCACATAAAAAGCGCTTTCCTCAATCAACTTTCATTGATGGAGGAGAGTTTGCTGACTCTCACTTAAGATTTTGTTCGTTTACTTTTCAATGTACTTGTGAATAGCTAAAAGATTAACTGGTCAAAGTAATGATATAAGCTTTTAATGTTGGGCGGCTAATCCAGACCTGACTAACCATTCGTCCGACACTCTTTGTGATCACCGACTCAACAGCAGGGGACCGAGCTGTAAAATTCAAAATTGCTTTCCATTTTGCCAGTTCTATTTATAGCCAAGGAGAGTTGTCAGTTTACTCTGTGAGATTTTCACTCTCAGGGATATTTTTCCGTTCTATCTTGAACTGATCTGATTTTACTAGAAATAGGAGTTCAAATTGTTTTATAATTGACCACCAACTAGTGCAATAAATTTGGAGGTGAAGACAAAGACGATCAAAGATGTGTGTATTACTTTTTTTGAACGGTTACAGACATGAAAAAAAAAATCGACGCTGGTGACGAATAAACTGTTTTGGGAGGGATAATTTCTTTTTGCTTACATTGATTAATTTTTCCTAACTGGTGAAACCGTATCTTGTTACAGTTCGAATGCAAGCGATTCGAGGAAAGAAAAACAATCACTACAAAAACCCCTTAAAAGGATTATTAGACGGCATGGTAGACAATGCACATGTTTCACAACACCTGGCTCTGTAACAGCTGTTGTTTTGCCAGAAATAATTGTGTTATTTTGGGGTTACATGGATCCTCGCCGTAAGATAGATATTTCAACACTGTAAGTCTACGGTGAATACTCTGGAACCATCTTAGAACAAGTACTCTCCGTCACCTTCTCCACTGAAATCAGGGAAGGAGACAAAGAACTGAAACCATATTGTCCAATATTTAATTTTGCTGGATCCACGCCGCCATTGTTATGGTTATTTTGCTGTGTTTATTGAATACACTGCTCTGTACGGTGGAATTTAAATGAATTGTCGTTCGCGCGCAAGTTTTTGTTGATGTTACAGCTTGACTATGGAGCGACTGTCAAATATTGATGTTCCGTTGACTCTTAATCTTAATGTGTGCGCTCCTGCTTAGTTGGCCATGGCTGAGTTTATAAGCAATGAAGTGTCAGGTTTATCAACAAACGTGTGTAAAATCAACCGAGTTGTACTAAGTAAAGGGGTAAGACTTCTCTTTTGAGCTCATCCTGGTCACGTACCGCAAATTGAACACTCGGACAACGCCTAGGAAGTTACGTAACCGATTTTTACGTTCACTCCTCTTCTTCCGAAACACGTTTCCTTTCTGTGGAAAATTTCGTCGAAGACCTTGTCAGGACGCTGACTTGAACTAATGAAATATGTAGATTACACCCAGTTCCCAGAGACACCAGGTGAGTGTACTGACCCTTCCAGGTCAAAATCCATATACAGTATTTCTTAAATTAAAACTATTAAGTTGTTCGCTTGAAGGGTGTGAGAGATTTTCTGCTCTCCACAAAATGCCACTGAAAAACCAACGTTGCTGAGGGGAGCATATTTTTGTTCAAAACGTATCTCGTAATCTCTTGGCAATTTTGATGTTTGTTTTGCTCGGTTCGCTGGTTTCATCATGATTGGCCAGCGATACTCCCGTGTGAACAAACGGCTCAGTGACTTCGCAGGTCCACTTTTCATCTTAAATGAACCATGAATGATTTTAAATAGTACGGAGCAATTCTAGCCTGGATAACAATCGTTGAATTTGCTTTTTTTTCGAACGTTTATCAAGGCATATGTCTGACTCTATTAACACTAAACTCTCGAGATGCGTGTTCCATTTGAACCTCGCCATTCCTAAGAAACTAGAGGCTTGATTCGGCCTCGCTCTTAGACTGCAGTACCTTGCAAGCAGTTGGTTTCACCTATGAGACAAAGAGAGAATATTAGGCCTTTGTTAGCTGTTCGGACGAACAGTCGGAGTTTAATTAGGACCTTTCTGTCTAGGTTGTGGTTTTTGTTTATTATGCTCCGCTCGTTGTTGGATGACAAATTAATAAGAGGTACAGGTCAACGTCGGATCTTAAAAGAAAAAATTGTTTCAAAACAGTAGTTCGCTTAGATCTTAGTACGAATTTTGCAAAGTTTTCATGTTTTGGGAACTCAAACGACTCCTCAAATATGTGGAAAACGTTCGTGAGTGTGCTGTGTGATATTAGACATTTGACAACGATTGAAATTCATATAACCTTACTTAATTGAGCGGGACCTTCCTGTGTCATAAAAACGAACTTTGAATGCATGATTTGTCATGTGCAAAAACAAGGTTTGGTGGAAATAAAATACAGTAAAACAAATTATACATTTTTTTAGTGTGTTTCGTCGCTTTAACAGGATAACATATAACGCTTTCCAGTTTTTTTTCTCCCGGAGATTAAAATTTCCGTGTTCGAGGCGTAAATTTAGTTTGAAAAAACACCTTTCATTGCTTTTTGTGCCAGAATTTTAAACTGCTATTAGCGCAGGCAAAACAATATTTCAATTCGCCAATGACAAAGGGGCTATTAACATCGTGGGAGTCTTTGTTGCGACAGTTCCTTGTATGATTACGAATTTTCAATTGTTTGTTTCTTCGCAAAAAACGGTAATGTTCTCGTGAGCGAATGAAAACGAAGAGGAATATTGATAAGGCGTTAGAACGCATCACGTCTAAACAGAATTTGCTGAGTTTCTTGTTTAGTGTGTTAATTTTAATAATGGCCAAGTAAACCATTTTGCCATTAAGGCATTGCCCAAGTACACAAGTATTAAATCATCGAGTGACATGTTTGGTCAAATTCCGCGCCAACCGAGTCACACAAACATGGAGACAATCAATACTTTCACGGGAGGGTACACACGCTAACCTTACCCCTACGGCGAATTGAATCGCAATTATCGAAAGTTCCACAAAACGTCTTGCCAATAAATATCAAGAAAGTTTTTACTTAACTTTAGTTTCAAACAGTTAACCGAATCGTTTATTAAGATTCTTCAAGAGATGTCCTTCCCCACCCTTCCCGTGACAGTGTGAAGTGTTTTGCATGTTTCAGGCCCCACGCGGTTGTCACAGGCTTCAGCGCGTGTTGCAAGAAGAAAACAGAAAGGTGAATAATTTCCGTTTCGCTGCAGGAATCAGCGTTGGTCTCTAGGAGCTACAGTATCGATTGTATACGATATGGAGGTTTTTTCCCCACAAAACCAATCTTCTGACGGTAAGTGATTCATATTTTTCCGTTCGATAAGCTACTGGAGTGTACGTCCGATTCTGAAGACGGCGGCGAGCGCGCGAGACGTTCAGAGGATTCGTATCAATTGTTGGCCGGCAGGCTTCATTTAAGAATTTCAAACGTGTTTCGATGGATATTTTGAAAGAGCTTCATCGCTGATTTTATTTGATATCTATTTCTTGTGAGTTCAAATTTCGTAATTCGATTTTGTGGCAGGGTTCGCCACAAAAATAGCACGGTGCTTAACTGTAACACCACGAATGTTTAAAGCCGGAGGAAAGCGGTTTCTTGGCCGTGAATTATTCATTCAAACTTCATGGATCTGCTTAAGGTTCATTACGGATCCAATTCTTGTTTAAGTATCTAATCTTACAGCCTTGCCCTCGATTTTTCATGGTGTTAAGACTTGGCTTGTGTTGTGTGTCGAGGTTAATCTATAATTAGACCTTCGTTTTCGTAACGGGAAATTTTTCCTCTTGGAATGTCACCGTCAGATCTATTTTCCGCTGCCCACTGAAAATACATGTAACTCACAATAATCCTATATTGCGATAGCGGATAATAATTCGTTTTAGCAGAGACTCGTAAACAAAGACATTTTAAAGAATACAACGTCTCCATAATATTTTAGGCGAGGTTTGAGTCATCCGATCTGCTCCAATTTAAGCGATAGTAAGCTTAAATTGTGCGAAGCGAAAATTTCATTTTGCGTGTTATTCGTTGTTTGTTCTCAGTTTTATCAATGCAAACAGGTCAGGGAAAGTTTATGTAACTGGCTTGTGGGCAAACATAATTTCTCTGTTTTCAAAACTGAATGTTTGTTTTCTTTCGGGAAAAAGTTTTTTCTTGGTTAGAAATGCGTGATGATTGATGGTAATTTACAGTTCGTCGTCCAACGAACGAAGCCTTTACTTGGCTTCGCTACGGGTGTTCCATAGCACGTACTTGGCAGCAGTTTTAGATCGTTCGTTTTTGGTTCTGTTTGAACTGTTCTTTAATAATATTAATCGTTCCTCTTCTGTCTGGCATCTGGTGTTGACTGTCTGGTCGTATTAGCTCAACTCTCGAGGGATGACATGAACACGTTTGTTCACGAAGGTCAACATATTGCCCATTAACTTTCAGAAATGCATTGGTATTGTTTCGTCTCACACTACACTTGCAGATTGTAAATTATGCAAGACCTTGCTTTTGTTTGGCTTAATTGTTTACTGTGTTTAAAGCTAGAGTATCACTGTACATTAACGTAGACCAAACTTGATGCCTAAAGATTGAATCGCCAACCCAAACAAATCACCTATTCGCCAAAACTTCCGTCAAACGTTAGTTTCTTTCAACGAGACAAGACAATAGCGCGGATTTATGAACCCCGAGTATTTTTATTTTATTAAGAGTTACACTGGATAGTGTGGAAAGTGCCACTAGATTCGATTTCTTTTGAACTGCAGGGGCAAAATATCCACCTGTTACCGCAGGAAAAAGGATTCTGTAAAATCGTGATATATTCCAAATTGATGATGTGTATAAATGTTTTGGTTGAATATATTACAGGCCAACAATAGATTAAAAAAATACGAAAGGGAAAGATTTTCGATTAATCTGGTCTTGATCTTGATCTTGATGTAAGATCCGTTCGAAACTTTCGTATTTGTTTCAGCGTCTACAAGAAATGTTTACCTTATCACACAGAGAGGTTGGTAGCTCCCCAGTCAATTTCACCATTAGTACGATTGTTTACTTTGCCAAATTGGTTCATATGGGCACACAGTGATTTTATTTCAAGTCTGCTATGGTATATGCCGCTATATACATATATTGGATACTAACAACAACTTGCAGTTTACCATGGGCCAATAGTGCTTAATTTGTAAAAAATAATTATAATTATTTTTGTTAGCTATATGCTCAGCTAATTTTATCCGCCACAGAGTTCAGTGGCCTGTTTATCAGAAGAAATCTGCATGGAATGTATTGTCCTTGGTGGTTGAAACAATGGTCGTAATTTGCAGAAAGTTGTATACATCTTTTATGATGTGTCAAAAGTAATGGTTCACTTACGCTGTGGGTGATTTAAGCTCAACACTTATTAGACATAATGCTCTGCATAGGGAAATGTTTCAAAATTGCTTTTTACACTGAGTTGGCAAGGTCTGAAAAAATTGTGCATTCCTAAAACAGAAAGCTGTAAGCCATACCAGGGTAAAGATTAACAGGGCTTTATCAAAATGAAACAGAGATACACCACATGTAAATAACAATTAATCTTTCTGGTGACATATTTGTCTTTTGTTTTTTTTGGTAGCCATTTTGAGTTTATTCCAAATATTCCCAAAGAAAACTCTGGAATAGGGACAATTAAGGAAAAGGGAAAATTTTCTATCCAAGGAAGTGACACTTCTCCCTCTGATCTCACTCACTTCTGTTTTAACCCCCAAAAGTCATGAAAGTAGAATTACAAAACAATGGGAAGGCAGAGGCCTAATTCTGGTAATTCTTTTTCTCAGAACATGAGATCTCACATGTTCCAAGAGCATTCCAAGAGCCTGCAGGTGATTGGTTCCCGACCTTAAATCAGACAACTGCATAGCTAAAATTCAAAAAGGCCCTGTAACAAACTTACAAACAACATCACATTTCACTAAAGTTTTGTTCATCACATCATTGTGTGAGAATTCTCTGTGTACAGCTGGATTGATAACTATTTGTCGGGGGGATTGATTTGCTTTAAACTACGCTAGGGTGTATGAAACTCTTGGGTTTGCACAACTGTTGAGAATTCTCCCAACCCCCAAGTGTTGACAATGTAGATGAGGCTACATGCATGAAAAAGTGGAAAAAGTCCACTATTGCTTTTATAAAATATTCTCAGTAATAACTGTGTTTACATACTCTCATCTAAATATACCTATCAACCAATGAGAGTGTACATATTATCTTTAATATTTTATTAATTCATGTTAAGATTGGCAATCCCTGGATGAGTCTTGGGACTCCCGTTTGCCGACTCCATTAGCATTGGACTTCTCTTCACTGAGAGATGATGATGATGAAGTGATGTCAGACACACAGAGGAGTTATACAAATGGCAACGCTGAAGATTTTTACCCAAATGGTGATGGGTATCAAGGTCAGTATACAAAACCTTTTTTCAATGATTACATTGTTAGTGTACCATTAAAAGGACAGAGCAGTGTAGACATAAAACTTGGTTGAATTTGGTGGATAGTGAATGATTGTACTTTGAGTAAGTAGAGAATATACAGTATACATGCAAGTGTAACTTATATTTTGCCCTTGTCAAAAATGTGTCCGTAATGATGTATTTGGTTATAAATTATAACAATGTTTCAGATCAGGATTTACATGTAAATGACAGATTCTTTAGATCATGCATCTAAGGAACCAGTGAATCCAGTGTGGACAAGCATTCATTATCTAGTACAGTTCCATTGATCCTGATCTGGATCTTCCTGAATGCACGGTCCTTAGATTCGCATAGCACATTTCTGTAATTATGGAGGACAATAGTAATGGGTTGAACAAATTTTTTTGAGTTTTAAAATAAGTATTAAAGTCTTGTTGCTGTGTACTTTTAGACATTACAGCTATACTCTTGGCCTTATCTTAAGATCGAGGTACCATCCATATAGTGTACATAATACAATTGTATTTCAGTTTTGAAATTAGGAGTAAATAATTGAATGCTAAATTGACCATAGCTCCCATGTAATCATCACAAACTAAAGAAAGTATCTGTTGTAAAATGTGTTGTGCCACATGTACAATGTAAGTTCTTACGTGTTTAAAAGAATTCCTAGGCAACAGGTTTGTGAAAGACTTAAAAATAAAACCCTTCAACTTGTTAGTGTTCTGTAACTTAAGGCAAAGAGAAAATGAAATGCACAAGTACACTGTAGCAGTGAGTTAAAGCAAAAACAAGACAAGCAAAAAACAAAGTGATTTCACCAGAGGTACCCATGATCTTTCTACACCAGATAATATTTATTTACATAATTTGTCTTGGGCTGAGTAGAAATACATGTGGGTCTAAGGGCTGGTATTAAAATTCTTGTGAAACAATATAGCACTAGTCTGCATCAGGCAACATTCTGTTCCAGGTACACAAGTACATACAACCTGTTTTGAATAACTGAGAATCACTGGAATTGCGTGTAATTACTTTTAGTAGCTGCTCTATGGTCTTGCTTGGCTGAAAGTTAGGGAGAGTGCTTGACTAATGAACTGCATGGTGTCCAATGTATGTGCTTTCTTTAATTTCTTTCTTCGCACAGTATTAATAAACTATAAATGTGTGTAATATGTTGTAGACCAACCAGCCACACCAGACGGTCAGCATGTGTTAACAACAAGTAATGGATTCACTGAGGGAGAAACTGAATATCTTCAAATGGCAAGGAAAGGTGGTGGACATTCAGGTATATTTAACAAGCTACAATTTATGAAGGTTGTGTTTTAATTGAGCACCAGAAATTAAGGAAACTGTGTACAAAAAATAAATTGGTTGATGGAGTGTATAAATTGCCCTTACTGTTCTCCTTATGGTTTAGTTTGACAAGCTATTTCATCCTAGGCTACACCTAGAGTTATGACGGTTATTCATGGTATTATTCATGTGGGCAGTTTAAACCGAAGATAATGTCACGTTCTTATCAAAGGGCTCATCTTGTGATCTGGAGTGCAATATAATAGCCACTATGTGGATCTTCTTTTGGCAATATAGAATTAAATCTAATCAGATCATAACCTCCTATGTCTACTTGCCTTAGACTACAAGGCTAGTGGAGAAGTTTCACCAAGTGTTGATCAATACAGCTTACTGTTTTGACAGATCTATTAAAAGTTGATCCTCACACTCCCACCTCTGAGCCAGTGAAATATGACAAAAAGGACGGACAGTGGTATGCTCATAATGGAGTAGATATACAAGACACACAGCAGAGGAAAGGTTAGAACAATAAAATTATTATTACATTAATTTTTGTTTTATTTCATGTTCAGACTAATACGATTTATTATAATCATCTTATGTGCAATTTTTAAATGTTGACTTGCCTCCATTTCAGAAATGATGACAGTGCCTAGTCGGTCACAGTCATCTCCGGACAGTTCAGTGGACATTGAGACAGATACGGAATATCTTAAAATTGCAAAGAAAGGTGGAGGGCATAAAGGTTAGAAACAAATTGTCATGTGCAAAAGTTGTACCAAGTGAAGCCATGAAAGCTAAGGGTTGAGGCTCATTCAGGAGAGATGATTTATTTAATTTTTTTTTTGTGAGCTTATGAATTAACAAGTTTGCTTGTCTACGTGCAGATTTATTGACAGTGGATCCTCACACACCTACCCCTGAACCAGTGAAGTATGACAAGACAGACGGACAGTGGTACACTCATGATGGAGTAGATATCAAAGAGACGCAGCAGAGAAAAGGTGAGGTTAACATCACTAAATACTTCAAAGGGTAAAAGTCATGCTTGCTTCAGTGTGACTGATCTGAACATTTAACCATCTCTTGTATTTGGACTATTTATGAATGATGGAATGCTTAATTGAGTGGAAAGCTTTAATGATGCCATTGATAGTTCTGGTTTATATATTAAATATAATGTGACAATGTTGTGTACAACAGACTTGTCTTTAGCTCTTGATGGATGGGAACTCAATGGGGATGCAGAATCTGCAGCAGGAGGAAAGCAAACAGGATATCTTGACCTGGCCAAGAAAGGTGGAGGGCACAAAGGTAACAGTCACAATTCACAGTTGTTGACAAAAAAGCAAAACTTATTCTTGATAATACTGTAATTATAATAAATTTAGCAGGCAATCATTGCCTACAGACTCTGAGGATGACATAAGCATTTAGTTCAACGGTACACAATCTTGGCTAATGACCAAACACCTCATAGAGCTATCGTGAATCACTATCAAAAAGTTGTAACACAAAGTGTTCTTCTAGTGGAAGGTGTTCTGGGCCTCTCTTATTACATGTACTAGTACTTTCTGATGAGTCATGTACTACAGGAAATTTATTTCAAATCTCACTGAAAGCAGCAGCCTGAGATGTGCATTTTTTGTTTTAAACTGCAAATAAAATTTAACCATGCCAACATGTATGGCAACTTGTCTTAAGAAATAACTTCCAATCATTTTCAAAGAATTTACAGTAAACAACAAAACACTGTTTACTGTCAGACCAATAACCAAAATACAGTAGCTATCTCCTCAGTAGCTATCTCTTTTCATTCCTCAAATCAATCTGTAAATTATTCTGACTGTTATATCTCTCTCCTGCCTTGCAAAAAATATTAATGTACATGACAAGGGTGGAGGCTAATTTGAAAACCTAGTGATTCATGTAATCTCTAGGCTCATTGATAACAAGGGGTTTCAACAATAACTTATAACGAAATTAATTATTGTAACTAATTAACTCTAACCTAAATGTGATTTGTATTCCTGACCATTATTATAGTTGTGATAAAATAAGATGTTATTGTTGTATGTAGTCTCTGGCTTCTTTTGTCCTTTTTATAAAGTTACACTATTGTTTTTTCTAGATCTGTTGACCATTGAGGATCACACTCCATCCCCTGAGCCACTGAAATATGAAAAAAAGGGTGGAGACTGGTATAACCAAGATGACATGGTCATCAAAGATGGTCCACAAGGTGAGGAAAAATTTTAATACTGCTGTAGTTAATTGTGTTCAGTATATTTGCTTATCTGGTATTTGCTTATATATTTAAAACCTCTTTATTATGTAGCTGTGATTTAAAATTTGTTCCTTTTCAGATACTGGAGTAGTGCAGAAGCGTCGAAGGACTTACAGTGACTCTTTAGCTGAGTGTAAAGCTGAAACGGAATACTTAAGGACTGCAAGGAAGGGAGGAGGGCATAAAGGCAAGACTGCTGACTTGAATTTTACCATACTACTCCTCTACTTAGCACAAAGATTATTTTATTTGACACTCACGTAGATTCAAACACCTGATCTCTGCTTTGTAGTCCACCTTCATCTCCACCAGGCCATCCCAGCAACCATTACATTAGGTGTTGGTCTATTAAGTTATTGGTTCCCAACGCCCTCCCCCTCTCCCACCCATGTGATGAGAATTAAACTGTTTTGTATTAAGAAAGCCAACATACTGGTCTGAAGAAATTTAAAGCCGGGGTAGAAATTGAGCCGTAATATAACTCTACATCAGCTAACAGTGCAGTACAACAGTGCATTTGCTTATTATTGCTCAGCTGGTATATAATATTTTTCATTTTTCACCCTTAGATCTTTTGACAACAGAAGCCCATGTGCTTACTCCTGAACCAGTCAAATATGAAAAGAAGGACGGACAGTGGTACACTCATGATGGAGTGGATGTTATAGAGACTCAAGCAAGGAAAGGTGCTGAATCAGCTGATTTGTGTAATTCATTGATTTGTTCACAGACACTTTGCTACCTCATTTTTCATCCTTGACAGAACACTGATTTCTGCTGAAAGCATATATCATGTACACTTACTTAATGTTGGTGGAAAACTCTGTAATAATAAGCTGTCTACTCCCATAATGTACTACATGTGCCTGTTCACACTCTGAGCCCCAAAATGTGGAGTTTTCATTACAAGACAGAGATGCTGTGGGTGCAACTTTCTTTGCTGACCAGTAGTTTTACTCTGTTCAATAGAAATGGTTACTCTGCCTAGCAGTCCACGCCCATCAAGTGCTGCAAGCTCTATAGATATTGAGACAAACACAGATTATCTAAAGATTGCCAAGAAAGGTGGAGGACATAAAGGTTAGTGCTGATCTCGACAGCAGTCTCCAAATTGGAACTCATACTAATTTTATCATACTGTTGGTTATTTCTGAGAATGTTTGTACACAAAGCACATGTGAACTGTGAATGAACATGGAAGATGAAAGTGATCATGAGATGCAAAGCAAGCAGTAGCAACAAATGCAGCCTTTATCAGCATTTAAATTGGCAACCTTTGTTAACTGTATCAATATAACTACATCAGAGCTGGAAGTTCTCTAAAGCCTCTTAAAGAAAGCGTGATAAATTATGTTTCTATTAGTAATAATCAATACATGTTTTTAATCATATTTAATTTATTATTTTCTTAATATTTTTTCTGAGGGAAGGTCATTGCTATTTTGTTTGGTAATTAATAACTAAAGTTTCATTTTCTTTTAGATCTGTTGACAATAGATCCTCACACACCCACCCCTGAACCAGTGATGTTTGACAAGACAGACAGACAGTGGTACACTCATGATGGAGTGGATGTCAAAGAGACACAACAGAGGAAAGGTGAGCTGTTAGATTTTTGAAGTTATTTTTCAAATTTTATGCTGTTGTTAATGGTAAACGTTTAAAAGAATACAAATTTTTCAGAATGAAAACTATCGAAATTAAATCTTTTCTAATTATAATTGTTTTATATTTTTAAATTAGTAATATTGATTTCATTTTTTAAATGTCAAATAAATGGGTATTAAATTTCGAAAGTGATGTTCTTAATTGCAGACTTGTCAGCAAACATAAATAGCCCTGGTCACAATGTAGATGAAATTGTAGCAGCAGGAGAAAACAGTGGAGACTACTTGAAGCTGGCAAAGAAAGGAGGCGGGCATCAAGGTTAGACAGGAAGACAACATTGCTGACAGTATATAAATTAAATGTTCAGACAATAATCAGTTATTAACAAATCATGTACACACCATTCATCTGAGAAATTTCACACTACAAATGGGATTTTAATTATTTTTTAACCCCTCAGCCATGCATACTGTTGTACTGCTCTGCAAACTGATCTGAGCTGCACATGAAGGTTTGCAACATTGACAAATTAGGACCAAGTTGACTGCACTGTGGTGTCTATTGTACCTCTCATATACGGCTAGCTTACATGCAGTTGTACTAAATACACATCTACGTATATGTATTTTAATTGTGTAGGATTTAAATGTATCTGTAAGCTATTTGTAGAATTGAAAAGCTAAGGTCACTATTTGTGTTAGTTTTAACATAGAAAGTGTTTACTGAGGATAAATCAGATATTTGTAGCACTGGTATAACATTCAGCCTTGCCATCACTGATCTATTACATCCTGTAGTATTGTGAAAGCCCTTCCTGGATTGAGACAGTGTTTACAACTTAATTTTGTTGTGTGTCAGATTTGTTAACAATAGATCCTCACTCACCCACCCCTGAACCAGTCAAATATGACAAGAAGGATGGACAGTGGTACACTCATGATGGGGTGGATGTAAAGGACACTCAACAAAGAAAAGGTAATTTTCTATTTTAGTGATGTTTTAAACAGAGTTAAGTTTTGTTTACAGTCAGCATACAAGAGTGTTAACTATTTCCTAAAAATGAACTGGCGATTGGGAAACTTTTTTTTTTGTTATAAAGCAATCTTCTACAGCACATGTTTTAATGTAATTTTTTGGCTTAAGTATCCTGTCACTTCCTCAATACAGTTGTTGTTAGTACTGCTATACATGGCTCCACAGAACTTGTCACCAGAACCAGTCCATGGCTTTTGTTAAATGTTTGTGATAGACATTAATGTGATTGATAAGAAATGCGATATCATGTGACATTGTCACCTATATAAAGCCCCTTTGAAAGTAAACCCTGCTGAACATAAACACCTCATCCCACCCACTGCCTTACCAACAAATTATGTGATGTATAAACTGAAGCAAAAGAATTTGTTCACAAAAAATATTCTCACTTGATTTAATCTTTAGAAATGGTAACAGTTGCAAGTAGTCCTCGACCAGAAAACAGTTCAATGGAAGTTGAAACAGAAACACAATACCTTAAAATTGCAAAAAAAGGTGGAGGGCATAAAGGTACTTACTCAGTAGCTGATCACTTGTTAAAGATATTTTCTAACACTGGCTAGTATTGCTTTTGTCATTTTAAACAATTACTGAAAAGTGATTTTCTTTATAAAACGTAACTAGCCGTAAATTTCATTTTTATTATCTGTTCACTCTACATTATTAGTAATGGTCTTTCCCATTTGAAAACATATTGGTAGTATACATGGCCATGTTTTCTGACTGTGTTTGTACATTTAAATTCAGTCAAAATCTTTTGATTGCTGCTATTCAATTGTTAAATTAGAATTTTCTGGAATGTCCAGTAGCCCCATCATATACATGCATGTAAACTTGATTGTAACTGAGGTTTAATTCAGGAAATGTTACAGAACTGATTGTCATGTCTTGGAACCTTAAATTAAAGTATGCAGCTGTTCATTTGTTAATTAAATCTGACTAGCACAACCTTGTTCCTGTATTGTAGAACTGTTAACAGTTCAACCTCACTCACCCACCCCTGAGCCGGTGACATACGATAAGAGAGACGGACAGTGGTACACTCATGATGGAGTGGATGTGAAGGACACACAACAAAGGAAAGGTAATAGTATTGTATGTTACAATGACTTACACAAAGCTTGTACAATGTGCATGTAGCATGTGCATTTGGGACTCACATGGTGGTAGACATGGAAGGAGATATTCACCAAGGTTTAATGATTAAACTTTTCTTTCATTTATTATTTGTGATTTTCTATTTCAGTATGAATTTCATTATTTAATTCCTGGCTCTCTTATTAATTTTGAATTTGATTATATAATTTTTCTTGAGAACCTATTAAATTGTGCCTTAACATGTAAATCAGATCTCGTTGCACTTAGTTGGTAATCATTTCTTACATGCCAAATTTCTGTGACAAAACCAATAATTGGAGGATTTGTGTTTGTTTGATAGAATTAGCCGTAACTCTTGAAGCCCAACATGGCACAGAAAGTCTAACAACCGCTGGAGGAAATAACAGAGATTATCTTGACCTAGCAAAGAAGGGAGGAGGGCATACAGGTGCATACAGTAATGGTCAATAACTACTGACAGAACTATATTGGTTAAATATATAACTATGTACTGAAGCTGTATGATTTTTAAGCGTACAATGCAAAAGTATAACTTACAGCATTGTTCGCTTTTTGAACCCTCAGATCTGTTGACAATAGACCCTCACTCACCCACCCCTGAACCAGTGAGTTACGACAAGACAGATGGACTGTGGTACACTCATGATGGAGTGAATGTGAAGGACACACAGCAAAGAAAAGGTAACGCAGTGAAGGTCATTGATTCCAATTCCATTGGAGGCTGATTTTTTTTTTTATAACTGCAGACATTTCACTATCTTCCATTAACTTGTGGAATCAATTATTACCATAGTTGGTTGAATGTTCATGAACTTGGCTGATAAATCTGATCTGGGTGTGGAACTGCCTGCTGCAGAAATTGCACTTTGGGCAGCTCAGTTTCTGGGTGGAGGAGCAAGCACCTAGCAGCTACCACTTTCTGTGCTAGCCATTTGCTTTCAACATTTGCTCTGTGATGCTGTTCAGCTGATTTGACTCTTCTGTTGACAAGGCTGTGCAATGATTGTCAGTTAACTTGTGAACTCATCATTAACTCTTGTGACCTCATTACTGAACGCTACATTAGTTGAACTAGTTCTAAATGGTCACAATTTTATCTTAATCGAAGAATGGTTTGCCTTGCTTTCCTGCAGTATTAAAGTCCACAATTATGTAAACTATATTTAATTGATAGTGTTGATAGCCTTTATTAAACATATCACTTTATAATCCTTTAGAATCAACTGTGTCAGTTGAAGATCAGAGGAACAGTGAGGGTCTGGTGGCTGCGGGAGGTAATAACAGAGAATATCTTGAGTTGGCAAAGAAGGGTGGAGGCCATGAAGGTAACTGCTGATAATGTCTCTATATGTCAGGAATTTTGAAAATGAAAACAAGCGTTTTGAAATGCGTCAACAGCAAATATTATTAATCCATTCTCTGGAATAGCAAAATCTATTTCATGAATTAATGGTACTCGCTCTTAATGTCAAACAAAATATGCAATCATGTAATTCCCAGGGTCCCTCTTAATCTTCATAGGGCAGGAAGAAGATACTAGACCTGGGAGCAAGGGTCCATTACCTAACCAATGAATACACTTTCTTTCTGACAGATCTATTGACAATAGAGCCCCACACACCCACCCCTGAACCGGTCAAATATGACAAGACAGATGGACAGTGGTACACTCATGATGGAGTGGATGTCAAAGAAACACAACAGAGAAAAGGTATCTCCTGCAGTTTGACATCAAGTCTTGGGTCATTTTGCTAACAGCATTTTCAAAGTGTTTCATTTGACTACAAATGCTGTAGCAGTAGCCCTTAATTGGGGCAAAAGCAAATTTGCTATATAGCAGTTAATAATCAACTAAGTGATAATTAATTGGATCAAATGAGTTCATTGCAATCAGTGAATGTTCCAGATCAGTACAGATTTACAACAGTATGTTCTGTTTTGTACAGATCTGTCCGTGACTCTTGAAAGCATTCCAGAAGATTTGTCAGCAGCTGGAGAAATCAATGGGGAATATCTTAAAATGGCAAAGAAAGGAGGGCGCAAAGGTACATATTGTGTTAATAGTCACCACTCAGAAAATAAAAAAATTACAATTTCTGTTTCTTTAGCATTACATGAATTGTATTAAAAAATGACCTATTAAATGGTTAACTCACCTGACCCCTGGGCCAGGGTTCAAACCCTCAATGGGGTAACAGTACTGTGCTCTTGAGCAAGGCCCTATACTCGTACAATCATCATGGTGCATAAATGAGTGTATAATTGCAGTATGTACATGTATGCTGGTAAATTCTATGTTGGAGAGTAATATACATGAAACCCTGTAATTGCATGAACAGCAACCCATTGAGGTGATATAAAAATACTTACACTTGTAGTCTGAGGTTCTGAGGTGTACTGTCGCAAAAGTTTGGCCTTTTGCATTACTTTGCATACATTCATAATGCATGTTTGAGGGAATGTAAGGGGAGCTAATGGTAGTTAATCTGAATGATAGCAACTTCCAGGCTGGGATAAGTCTTAGTGGTGTTTTACGATACACTTAAGTATTTAGTTTTTAAGATTTCAGAGGAAGGGTACATTTTGCTTATAGCTTTCCATTATGTTGTTAGATTTGTTGGCAATAGAACCTCACACCCCCACCCCTGAACCAGTGAGATACGACAAGAAGGATGGGCAGTGGTACACTCATGATGGAGTGGATGTCAAAGATACACAACAAAGAAAAGGTATAGAATTGTTGCTAGAAGTAGCAGGAGCTGTAGTGGTAGTAGTAGCAGAAATAGTAAAGTAGATAGAAGAACACTTCACTTGTTTTAGTGTTGTCCATACCAGTTGGTTCTGTTAATTAAAAAAATAATGTAAAACATCAAGTAGAACTCTTGTTGTACAGTGTGTGTACTGTTTAGGTCTTGACTACATGAAAACATTTTCCATGTCAATATTAACATAACTAGCTGGTCAAGATTACATGTTGTAATAGTTGAACCATTTTAATGGCATGTATGATGAGGATAAGGCCAGCTGATCTTACCCACATCCATTTCTTACCCATGTTGCCTCTTTGCCACTTCAGTTCTGTTGATAATTACATTTTGTACTGTTAAGAATTAGAGCCTCCTTACACTTAACATCATTATTGTAGTAAAAAGATATATTTTTTAATAAAATGTTTTAAATTTAACTTCCTTAGAAATGGTAACAGTTGTCAGTAGTCCTCGCTCACCAAACCTGGACACAACAAAGGAAGTTGAGACAGAAACAGATTACCTTAAGATTGCCAAGAAAGGTGGAGGGCACAAAGGTTAGGCCATAAAAATAATAACAATAATAGTTTTATTAAAAATTAATATGTACTAAGTGTGTGCCGTAAGCCTGTTGCTATTTACTTTGTTCGTACAATGTAGGAGTATGAAAGAAGTAACACATATGCCAGTTAGGGACCCTTGCACTGTAGGTTAGTTATGTTACTAACAGGAGTATTGTGTGACAGATCTGTTAACCATTGAACCTCACTCACCCACCCCTGAACCAGTAAAATACAATAAGGAGGATGGACAGTGGTACACTCATGATGGAGTTGATGTCAAAGACACACAACAAAGAAAAGGTGAGTTTAATGACTGAGAAGTTAACCATCCTTCTTGTACATGTACTATACAGTGTTCTCCTTAAGCAGCAGTGCCCAGCCAAAATCGCCATCTACCTGGCAGTCCTGGGCATGAGGGCCATGCTTGTGATAAATTGGATTTTTTACGATAAAAAAGATCTGTAAATTTGAAACAGGTTTTTTACTTTTCTATTATTTACCTCAACAGTCACAAAGTAATTTTAAATTTGGCTGAAAACTTGAAAACCCCTAAAAGTGATTGTACTGTCAGCTCATTAAGGGTCAGCAGTTTATTCCTCTTGTAATACTAGTTCATATGTCTATCACTTAAAAATGTCTTTCCCAATCTCCTGCAAAAATTTCATGGTGAACTTCTGGTTTTCATGTTGAGTTTAATAAATCTCTGAGGATATTAAGTAACCGCTCCATGGCATCTGATAAAAAACAAAATGAGCGTCTCATCATTTGTTTTGGATGTTCGGTAAAATGCTCAGTGCTACCTACTGTACTGAAACACCTTGACTATACCATGCTGGGGATGTAAGAGATCTTTTGCACTTTGCAACATGTATGTTTTTTTTTAGACGTAAATGTTTTTTAACTCTTCAAGGGCAGCTGTAATGATTGTGTGAAGTACATGTACCTTACCTTTTTTTTACTTTCCCCAGAAATGGTCACAGTGTCAGCTAGTCCACGCCCAGCAAGCACAGAGAGTTCTGTAAATATTGAGATAGAAACTGATTATTTAAAGATTGCCAAGAAAGGTGGAGGGCATAAAGGTTAGTTATCAGTCTCACTCAACAAGGAAACAAGAAGTTGACAAAACATTACATTCTACCCATTTGAAAAAATACTGTAGACAGTAGTCGTAATTTGTTGAAAAATCTAACACAGTTTTTTTCACTTAAGACCTGTTGACACTTGAACCTCACACCCCAAGGAGTGAACCAGTCAAATATGACAAGACAGATGGACAGTGGTACACTCATGATGGAGTGGATGTGACGGACACACAGCAAAGAAAAGGTAATTAATCGGGAGGTTTTCTGATTGGTGGTATGTTAGTTTAGGTAAACCTAATTAAATAATATAATACTTGTATATAGTATATAGTAATAGTAATTGGCCCAGGTGGAGGACAATTCAGGGAGTAATTGCGTGAGTAATTTCAAAATTGGACGAGGGTGAAGCGTGAGGCCAATTTGAAATTACAAGCACGATTACTCCCTGAATTGTACGACATGAGGTCTAATTACTAATTAATCGTATCTATAACAAATGTCTTTTGAGAACTTATTTTGAGCGAAACATATGTAACGCTTTTCACAATTTTGAAAACTGTAGGAAACCTGTGAAGGAAGCCCGGGGTCGGGGGGGGGGGTACTCCCAGAAAAATTGGGTGGGGGTGTGTGGCCCGCTTCCCAAAACCCTCACCCTATTTATGACCAAAATCTGTGATATTCCCTACCCTATTTATGACCTGACCAAAAATTCGAAACCCTATTTATGACCTGACCCTTAATCAAAACCCTGTTTCAGACCTGTGTTATAATTAGTTCCTAGTTCAGACCAATGTAAAATTACCGTAAACATAATTTGTGAAGGGCTTTTGTTGATTTTCTATGCGATAATGATGAAAAAGAGGCTTCTTAAAAACATACCCATATCAAAACCATACCCTATTTATGACCAAAATGGCCTTAATCAGCTAATATCGATACCCTGTTTATGACCAAAACAGCTGAAAAACCATGCCCTTTGGGGCCGCACATACCTATATAGCCCATATAAGGGAATACGCCCCGGGGAAGGAAGCCATCAAAGAGCGCGTAATTGACGTGCAAATCACGTGGGTATCCAATTACGAAAAGTTCAAATTGGATACCTGTAATTGGACACCCACGTGATCGCGCGCCGATTACGTGACAAATAGGCGTGCGGAGAACAAATCAAGATCGAGAATTTTGTTATAGACACGATTAACCATATTACATGCATGTCAGAAAGTAAGTTTATTTTTCTGTGGTTGCTTAAAATCTCTTTAGAAATGGTGACAGTTTCCAGCAGTCCACGTCCAACAAACTTGGACAGTTCAGTGAACGTCAAGACAGACACAGAATACCTCAAGATTGCAAAGAAAGGTGGTGGGCATAAAGGTAAGGCTTAATAATTAATGACCACATGTATATCTTGCAATAACAAGAAGCCTTCCCTGCAAATAATAATCATTTCAAAGTAAATTTTCTTCTTTTACTGGCCATGTTACATGGGTAACTTTTGTACAGTAAATTACACTGTCCAGTATTGTGCAGGTTAAATAAATGAGTGCAAAATTTTGCTGTTTCAGATCTTTTAACAATGGAGCCACACACTCCGTCTCTAGAGCCACAGAGATACCAGAAGAATGGAGGAGACTGGTACAATCAAAATAGCACAGACACACCAAGTACGTGTATGCAGTTTACAGGTTGTGATTCTAAGTACTTTGTAACAGGTCACTACGTAACTAACATGTATAACAGAAAGTTAAACAGCCAAGTGGGAGACTTAAGTTTAGACTGATGTATAATTCTGCTTGTTGTTTAGGATCCTCAGCCCCACCAAGTCCACACAAAAATAACAGCGATGACACAGACTACTTAATCCTGGCTAGGAAGGGCGGTGGACACAGTGGTATGTCTTATGACCAACTCCGACAACCATAAACTCTCTAATAGGGTCTCCGACACAGGAGATGTGCTGACCTGGGTCAAGTCAAGACAGTTACATTTATGTTCTGTCAGATGACTCTTCCGCTTTTTCCTCCCTGTTGCACAACAGGGTAGCACTGTTTTTTTCGGTAGATGTGACAAAATGGTTGGGACTTTTGAAGTTTAGAAGTGAACATTGGTGTTCAAATGAGTTGACTGTCAAATATGATTACTCCATAACAGATTTATTGACAATAGAGCCCCACACTCCCACCCCAGAGCCAGTCAAATATGACAAGAAGGACGGACAGTGGTACACTCATGATGGAGTCGATGTAAAGGACACACAACAGAGAAGAGGTTGGTTTCACTGTATATGAAGTAAACTTGCTGTATTTACCAATGTATTAAATGGATCCATACGATCAGCAGTGATATTTCAATGTTCTTGCGTAATGCACATGCAGAACTCAATCTTCCACGAGTTTAACATAACGTACATGTATGTCTTGCAACGTATATAAACTGTACGCACGACTCCGTCTCATTTGCAAATAGTGATACTTGTATTACATGGCCATTGTACATGTATCTGAAGGTACATAAAAACTATATTTGAATTACTTGATTGACTGTTTGCAGTTCTCGCTTTATATATTTGTGTTTTGTTGTGGTTTTGTAATACTGCTGACTACCTTCCTCATCTAGCTTTCACTAGCCGCCTGTGTTTTGTCATCTTACCAGAAGTTGTTCAAACTGCTACATTTCTCTCTAGATCAGACACCTAGTTCTCGTCGGAGTCCGCGTAAAAACACAAGAGACTCAAAACTAGACATCAACACTAATACAGAATACCTTAAAATTGCTAGGAAAGGTGGAGGGCATAAAGGTACTAACAGTAACAATAATAATAAACGTAATGTAATGTTAAGTTATCAGCAAAAGTAACAATGGAATTAAGAGTAATAAATTAATTATTAATTATATAGCATTTATACTAATGCAGTACTTACATATGAGCATGATTAACAACTGCTTAAGTGCTTCTTAATTGCATTGCTTCATTAGCTCTTCATTCTAATAGTTAGTGAGACAAATTGGCTCCCTGACTGCTAACCTGTTAGCATTAGTTAAGTAAGTTGGGTTTCTCTGGTAACATGTCAATCAGTCATCACATTCTTCTGTTAGATCTGTTAACCCACACGCCATCTCCAGAACCACAGAGATATGAAAACAAGGCAGATCAGAATAACCACGATAGTGTCGATGGAAATAAAACACGAGATAGGAAAGGTAATGTGCAAAAGTTATATAACCGAAATATGAACGGAAGTTTTCAAATGATCTCAAAATGAAAGTTTGATAAAATTCGAAGAAACTTTGCTGAACTTCGTAGTATCAAGTGAAATTTCAAAGCAATGAATTTTCGAAATTATGAGGGAGGTTGCACATGCTCCATTTCTCCTGCTAGAAGTAGTTGTGTCTTTTAAAGGCAAGAAAACGAATAGGCGTTACTTGACCAAGTTGTCAACAACTCCTAACCTAGTGAGTTGAAAACGGCCACCTCTCCTCAAAATAATGATTGCATTTTACGTCTCAACACCAGTTATACCAAACTATGCTTTTCTCCCTTTGAAAGCTCCTTCAAATGCAAACCCATCCACAGAGGTTAATTCTTCTCCAGTTTGGTTGTTGGTTCCATTCAGTAACCCATTCGAAAAACGTTTTTAACCTTTATTTACCCTTGGCAGTGTTTATTGAAAAAAATTAATTTCTAAAATGCATTGCAAGCAAAAATAGGTCTTACCTTAAGTGTTGGACATCTCTACATGTACATTTTGCTCCTGCAGGTTCCCGTCATCAAAATGGTGGCTCCTCGGTACAAATAAATACAGAAACAGAATATCTAAAAACGGCAAGGAAAGGGGGAGGACATAAAGGTAACACTGGAATAATTTGATTCGTTCTTGAGATAACTGTATGATTCAAGACCCTCACCTGCTATACCCACGTGTAAATAAGCTTATACTATAATGACAGTTGCGGCAATAAATAAAATCTTTATTTATCCTGATTAAAAAACCGATCTGCTGAACCTAAGGGAGCAGCTGGTATAAACCGGTGATTAGTAATGTAAAATATATTCATCTAAAAATACCTCCACACAACAATATCAGAAGAATGTTACGAGGCTACTTCACTGTATGATTTGATTTGATTTGAGTGTGCTAATTCGTGTTTATTTCCATCATTATTACAGAAAAATGAGAACTCTTGGGAAATTTGAAACCCTCGATAACTTTGAATTAACATATGTGTGCTTGAAACTAATTGCGTTTTCATTTGGCAGACCTTCTCACAATCGAACATCATAAGCCCAGTCCCAAGCCTAAGAAACAAGAGAGTAAGTTAGGAGACTGGTACTACCAAGATGGATCTGTTGTTAAAGAGAGGAAAGGTATTTTGTTCGCTTATCATTAAAACAATCCATTTTTTCATCCCAAACTTTTCAGAGAGAAAATTATAATCGAACCTTCACTAACGGCTACT
>NC_138159.1:40200-197700 GCF_964199315.1 Orbicella franksi | reverse complement strand
GGACTAGTAATAATAAAGTGAAGTTTACAGTAAGAAGATTTAGATGTATTTAGGTTATCAGGCAATTTATATAAAATTTCCTAGTAGCAAATGAGTCTTAGTTCTAAGCATATTGATGCAATATTTATTTAGTTAGATAATCAGTACTTGGAAAGACAGATTTTGTGATCTAAACAAGTTGTCTTTTAATGAGGATTGAATGGAAATGGTACAAGTATTTAATTTGAATCCAAAACAATTTTAGGAATTGCAGAATGTTTGCCATCCAGGGTAGGGAGAGGTTCATTTGTAAGCTATTCGTTACAGTCCCCTTGGTAATTGTAACAGACCATTGGATAAATTTTGTTTTTAAATGTATGCAGATATGAAATTGTATGTTCTGGCACTTTTAACTTTTCGTTTATCTTGATTCTTTATTCTTACTCTCTTGAAGTAACCGGCATCTCTATAAACTCTCTTTTTACACTTGTGTTAAACACACCTTTATTCGTACGCAGTTTGGGTATCGCGCTTTTGCCTTCTGTTGTTTGGAGTGAGTGCATGAAAGCAAGTAGTTTTGTTTGATCGTGCGAATTTGTACTTTTCGTTTCGCAAGGAAACGTCAACAGAATCAACGAGAGTCCGAACTTTGGTGTTTGCCGTGGAAAGTGATGTTTAGTTTTGGTAAATATATATATCTGATATTTAGGTTGTAGACTTTTCATATTTTGTCACATTTTAAGTACATATTTACTGAGAGCGACTTTGCTCCAAGTCAGCAAGAGTCAAGGTTTACACGCATTGTTTCATTGCTGATTAAACAAGGCTAGATATGCGAATCTGAATAAGGGTTGTCGCCATTTGTTAATGTTTCCAGTCCGTATTTGTAATGTTCCTAGTTTACAATAGTGTATCATCATTAGACGTAGAGGAATAGTGAAGGCCATTTTTGGTTAATATTTCAGGTTATGTAACACAGTTAATCTAGATATCTTGTAGGCTTTTAAATATTTGCTTTAATTAGCTAAATATGTTAAGTTGATGTCTCTAATGAATCAAGACCTAGCTACTATGTTCGTAGTTTTATGAAGTTTTAAGTAACCACGTCCGAAATAAAATGACATTTTTAACAGGTTAATTACATGTAGTAGAGCATTGTGTCAGAAACCCCGAGGAGCTAACACTCATATGTTTACAAGCTGACCACACCCCTGGTATTTCAATAGATATTGGTTTGCTGTAAGCTGCGGAAAACATGCTGAAGTTGTGAATTAGGAAGAAAGTAGTAATTAGACTAAAACCACTTTTGCATTATTTTAAAAAGTTAACATTTGCGTTGCGCAACTTACGAGAGAGACCAATATGACCTTAGTGCGTCAAGGAAATCTGAAGTACAAAGCACGTATAGAACATGTTTAGGAATAAGTAAGAACTGATAGGGAATAAAATAGAAATTCAGTAGACTGAGTTGATGGTGTGAGTTTGTGGGGCCTTAAGATCCCTGTTAAACCATAATTATGCATAAGATAAGACCACCTCAGTTCATAGAAAAATCACCATTGTGAAAACGATACCCTTCTAGGTAGTGATTTCTGGAAAAATCACGATGGTGAAAACGATGAAGCGGTTTTTAAATCAAAATTTATGCCTAATTTTTTTTCTTTCTTCTTCAAAACTCTTCAAACAACGTCAACTTTGTGAAATAAAACTGCCTTTCTGGGGACCTCTGGGCACAAATGTTTTCCGTTTTGAACGCCGAAAATAAAGGGAAGAAGAAGGAAATAGATATCTAAAAAAACCCAGTTAACTAACTTTAAGAAAATTATATTCTCCTTCTCGCTCTCTGTGTTGCTTCCCCCCATTCCCTCCTTTCCCCCTCTCCCCTTATTTTTTGGACTTCCCTAAACCTTCCCTCCATCATCATCTCAGGCTCTCTCTCCTGACAAGGAAGGCAAAGCGGAAAGCCTGGGATTGAGGTTGCGCAAAAAAGAGAGAGAGTCTGGGGTCGAGGTCGAAAACAAAATGGCGAAGGTACGGCGAAACCGTCGCAAGTTCCATCTCCCGGCTGTAAAACCCAACGAAAAAGATAAGACTGATACTCTGATGCCAAATGAGGTAGATAAATCATCCGTGCACACGTTAATGATTGGTTCTGAAACATTATTACAAATCTAAAATAAAAGCTTAATTATTTTTCGTTGACAGTCTACTCTTCCAGCTATATTTCCCATTGATGGACTGTTTAATCCAAGCAAATCCATTAGTTCTGAGACTACAGATGTTAAAGAAGTTCAGAAGCTTCAAGTGAATAAAAAGGACAAGAGAAAGGAAAGGCATGAGCGATTTTTACAAAGTGGGTCTTATTTATTAAAAGTAGTAGTAGTTTTAAAAGCTTTCTTTACATTTCTCTTTGATCTTCTTTTGAATATCAGAATGGTGAACACATGGCATGCTTGTTTCCCTTTGTTCCGCATAGAGCTAAATGCTGCCAGACGTGTAGAAGAAAGAAGCAAAAAAGCAAACGAAAGGTCCAAGACAGTTGTTGTTGGGGACATGGAACCACTATTATCAGCTCTTCCTACTATTAATGTACCAGAACTTATTAGAGGTTCAAAAAGCTCAAATAATAGGTAAGGTTTTAAGATTTCCAGAAACAGAATGGAGTTATAATAAACTGATGTTTTAGGATGACGGGTAACTCTAGTTGTGCTCCTGCTTTGTTCTCAATCCTGTCTAAATAATTATTATACATTGAACTCACTATCTCTTTTCTGATTGGCCAAAAGTGTACTGTGAAGTTTCAAAATCAGCACCTGTGACGTCATGTAGCTGCAGATTATACAATAATCTCGTCAAGGACATTCAAGGTCATGGGCAATCATGTCATGTATGACCGTGGTGCATAATTTCTAAGGTTAATCATGTCAAGTTTGCATGCTTTGTGTTGCTTGCTGTCAGTGAAGAAGCAAAAACATGACTTTGATTTTTTTTTTCGTTCATTGTATAATAAAAGAATTGTTAGTTTCAGTTTTTGTGATATCCAGAATAATCAAGGTCTTGGTAAGGGTTATAACTCCTACCTGGAACTTGATTATTCTGGATATCACCAAGACCTCATCCAATAATTGTTTTTAATAATAATAATCATCATCATCAGCATTATCGTTGTATCTATAACAAACTTCTTGATTGTGATTGGTTATCCTTACACTTATTTGTCACATAATTGGCGCACGATTAGGTGGGTGTCCAATTACAAGTGTTCAGTTTCAACAAGTTGTAATTGGGTACCTGTAATTGGATACCTTCACCATTCACAGGCAGTGTTCCAGATAAGTGAGGGGTCTTGGGTCAAAAACCTGACAAGATCAGCTACACGACCCGATAAATTAGTAGAAAAATTATAGTGATTTGGTGGGAGCATTGGAAATTGACCCGTTAGAATTCCTTTTTGGCACCCAACCTTTAAAACTTACCTGGAACCCTGTTCACAGGTCAATTACAGTTATGGAAAGCGCTACTCACTTTTTTGCTCAAAAGAAGTTCTCAAAAGACTTTTTTAATTTCGAAATTTTGTTAATTGGGCCTCGTGTCATATAATTCAGGGAGTAATCCTGCTCACAATGTCAAAGCGGCACTCGTGCTATGCACTCGTCCGATTTTGAAATTACTTACGTGATTACTCCCTGTGATATACTCCACCTGGTCCAATTACTATCACTCATTACTATCCATAAATCAAAAATGTATCTTGTAGGTCCCTGGAAGTCTTGTTATTCTGGCGATGGTCTTCATTATTATTTGATTTTTGTCCATATTTACAGTCTTGTATGTTTAGTTGACATCTATTTTTTGTCTGTATTTTTTAAAATATCTTTTTATATTATCTCAAAAGAGGAACATGAAATACCAGGTAGATATGACAAGTACCTTTAATTAGAGGTTATCAGAGAACAATCTGATTTGACTGTGTGTCAAATATCATCATTCCTTCCTCCCCCATCTCCTTGAAAATGTAACAATAAATAGATGAAGGCAAGAGAAGAGTTGCTAGAAACTCCATACAGAACTTTGAAAAATGACAAACCTTGCTTTGTGAGGCAACATAGTACCTGTTGAGTCTATAGAGAAAGATTTTTCATCTCTATAGTTAGGACCTTTATAAATAACTGGTATTATTTGGACAGACATGAAAACCTTAATTTAAAATGTCTATAATATTGAATTACCCTGCAGTAATGGAAATGAAAAAACAGCAAGCAAGAAAAGTAAAATGAGTAAAAAAGCCCGGCAAGCTCTGCAGTAAGTCCTTTATAATTACACTGTATCAAGTTTATATATATTTATGTTGTGTTGTTTGATGTTTAAGAGCAGTTTTGAAGCCTAGACACACAGCCAAGTACATACATGAGGCTTCTGTATAACTTAGAATGCCAATAATACAAGTCATATTCTTTTACATTGAAGTTTCAATCTTTATTCTTTGAGCTGCAGATAATTTGCAACATTTGCCATGTGTTGGGTGCTACCGTGTAGCTTGAAAGTGTGTATGTGTTTTTGCTCATTTCCACTACAAAATGCAGAATATAGTGGGTAATGTAGAGGTAGAAAGTAAGAAAAAATCCAGAGGTAACCCAAGAATTTATAGGACATCAGATTTGGAAACAGAAAGGTCTTAGTGTTATTAACCAAAGCTTAAGAGTGAGATTGATAACACTTACTTTTCCCAGCTTGATTTGATCCATTGTCCTGGTGCTGTTGTTTGACATGAAAGAGACTGTGACAGGATGAGGACAATAAATAAAATAAATGAATAAATTCCAATATTTAAAGAGGGAGCCACATCTTTCATGCGAGTCCTCTAGTCTGGTCAAAAACTGAAACAACACCACTGGGATCCAGACAGACAACAAGACACAGAAAATCACAAAACTAATTTCATTTTATTGATCTACTTTAACCTAGGTTATGGCAAGATCTTTTAGGTGTCAATTCTCATACAAACCCTTAAAAATTGTGAATAGCTTATTTTCCCAGGGGTTCAGCTTACAACCAGAGGTTTGGAACTCAGAGACTGTTACGCTGGTAAAAGACAAGAAAAGCTGCTGGGGGTACATGTTTTACAACATGTTCAGTAATTTAATAACAATGGTAATAGTGGGAATTATTTTCTGCCGCTTTCCATAGTTACTGTCATGTCTATAACAGCAAGTTGGGTGTCTACAAGGATGAGTAAACAGTTGCCCACCTTGTGAAAAGACCTTGATTAACCTTTTTGTCTCCATGTTCTTTTACAGAGCCAGTGAAATTGCACATTTCCAGCAAGTTCTAAAACACCCTGCGTTTAAAGCCAACCCACTTGGAGCCATTTCTGAGCATATTAAAAATGCTGTCCAAAAAGAACTTGAAAATGTGACTTAATGTAAGGAATTTAGAAATTGCAGTTAATAAAATTGACAGTCTCTAAACATGTATAATAATGTATATCATTTGTAAACAAGTTATCCTAAATTTCTCGAAGTTCAAGTTACCATGGCAACTGCTTAAGAGTTATTTGTGGGTTTGGGGTTTAGGGTTAGGTTAGGTTATGGTCAGGTCATTTGTTTATTTTTGAAGAATGTAATCAGTACATGTCAAGATTAACTTTTCAGTAAGTGTTAAAATTGTTGAAGTGGATTTCTTACTTACTTTGTCCTCTTTATTCCTGATGGAACATACTATGATTATCAGTTGAGTAAGGTGCGATGAAAGTTTGGTGACCAGGTTTTGACATTCAACTTGTGTTGTTGTCACGGGCAACTGGCTCTGTTTCCAGTGGCAACTTGTCAGCCTTTGATGTCAATGGCAGTAAAGTGCACAAAGTTGCAGGCAACAGTATTGTTACCATTGGAAACAAGGATAGTTGCCTGTGGCAACACCTTAATTTTAAGTCCAAAACTTTGTCAATTGTAGTAGGTCTTCAACAAGCGCTGGCCACCTTACCCTATTAAGTTTTGTGCAACACTTTTTGCCTCATGCCACTTAAGCTGTTTCTCTTCCAACTCTGCCATTCATGTGTGCCTCCAGGTGTAATGGAGTCAGACTCTCCCTCTTTGGTGCTTCCCCTGTGGGTTAGTGTGGAGGGGATTAAGAGAATCAGTCTTAAATTTTCTGGGGTCACCTGAAATAAGCCCACAAGGCTGAAATTAAGGGTGTTTTCAATGGCTTATACTATTGCTATGGCAGCCTTTTGTGTCACAAAAAATGCCATAGCTTGTTTATCAGTGATTGGGCATTTGTTTGTTACCATTATTGTAGCATCAACTAAAAACAAGAGGTAACAAAGAAGTGCTGAAAAAATCATGTCATGTGCCACCTTATTGTCCACCATCAACTGTTTCCTGGCTTTTACTGAAGCTCCTTTAAAATAAAATACTACTGATCTCAAAAGTCTGTTTCAAAACGGGTCCCACTTGTAAAAATGGGTCCTTCTTGTAAACATAGGCACGCAAGGCGTGCAAGAGTTATTTTTTTGTGTGAAGCGTCAGAGATAGGAGCATTCATGGTACAGTAATGATTTGGTTAATTTGACATTTTTTCTTTGGTTGCGATGTTACATCGGTCATGGTAAGATAGCTAAATAGTAAGCCATAAAATGTTTGACTGAACAAACTACAGTAATCTGACACGTCTCCAGATTAATGTAGATACCATCTTATTTTCTAACAGGCAATTTGATTCGTTCTTTGATACAACCCGGTGTGACATGCACACATGCATAACTCCCTCACTCACCGATCACATAACCCTTCCAACCCCCAAGAGGAATTTTGGCTCAAAAATACTCAAGTTAATTTAGGGACTTTTTCGCATTTTATACGAGACGTAAGTTTACCTTTTCACACAACACAACACAACACAACACAACTTCACCGAAAATAGAAAGAAAGAGAAAAAACCTCTGACACATTGAAAGTCTGATTTAATTAAATTGCACTTTAACTTGGTGCCGTGCAGTCTTCAAAGAACATTTGAACAGTTTTCATACTTTTTACCTTAAAAAATATCGGACTGAAATGAATGTCATCAAATAAAACTATTAAACTGCTACTTCAGAGACGTAAAAACTGTCCAGAAATGAAAGCTTTTTTGTTTAATATCCTGGAAACAATAGCCGATAACTTGTCAGCTCTAATTGAATTTACTACCATATAAAAAACAAAAGTGTTAAGTTACCATTTGTTACTAAAAATAGCAAACATCTTGTGGGAAAGAGTGGTGACGATTCGTCCGCTCTAATTGAATTTACTCCCTTGTGAAAAACAAGTGTCACATTACCCTTAGTAACTAAAAAACAAAAATATCTTGTTATATTTGCATGCAACAAGAACAAAACAATCGTTACCTGCACTTACTAATGTAAACGTTAGAGCTGTTTCAAATCTGAAGTCTCGTCCCCTCTAAAACATGTCCTAAGAACTAGAAGCGACGATTCGTGACCTCTAATTTAATTTACTCCTTGTGAAAAACAAAAGTATCAAGTTACCTTTAACTAAAAATAAAAATATCTCGTTGCATTTGCATACTACGAACTCGCGAACTGTTTCAAACCTCAAGGCTCATCTCGTTCATTTAACTAAAATCCTCAGCCTAACCCACAGAAAATGTCGAAGTAAACCCAATATATGAATACTTCCCCTTTTATAGAAGAATGAATACGGCCGTTCTGAACTTTATCAGGATCAGATCTTCTCACATACCATTTACCTTTACAACAAGAAATTTGATTGGCTGTTTATAGTAGATCCAATCTGATTGGTGTGACATACATACATCTCTCACTCACTCACTCACTCACTCACCCATTGACCCGTAACATACTCGATGCGCTGACTAAGAGGTATTTTTTTGTAAAAAAAAAATAACTCAAAAATGGGTCACACTTGTAAAAATGGGTCACACTTGTTAAAATGGGTCACACTTGTTAAAATGGGTCACACCTGTTAGAATGGGTCACACTTGAAAAAATGGGTCACACTTGAAAAAATGGGTTTCACTTGGAAAAAAGTGTCACATCTGTAAAAATGGGTCACACTTAATATGATCACTCTTGGGAAAATGGGTCACGCTTAGAAAAATGGGTCTCATTTGGAGAAATGGGTCACACTTGGAAAAAAGGGTCAAATGTGTAAATGGGGGTCACTTATTGAAAAAGGGGGCTCGCACTTGGAAGAGAGGTCACACTAAGTAAAACGGGTGACACTTGTATAAAGGGGCCAGAACACTTGGAAAAATGGGTCGCACTTTCAAGAAAGGGCCACACTTGTAAAAATGGGTCACTTATGGAAAAACAGGGATCACGCTGGGAAAAGTGGATCATACTTGCAAAGAGTCAAACCTGTAAAAATGGGTCTCACTTAGAAAAATGTGTCTCACTTGGAAAAATGGGTTACAGTTGGAAAAAAGGGTCAAATGTTTAAAACTGGGTCACACTAAAATGTGTCATTTATCGTAAAAGAGGGTCACTTATTGAAAAAAGGGGCTCACACTTGGAAAAGAGGTCACACTAAGAAAAACAGGTGACACTTGGACAAAGTGGCCAGAAAACTTGGAAAAATGGGTCACACTTTTAAGAAAGGGCCATACTTGTAAAAATGGGTCACTTATGGAAAAACGGGTATCACGCTGGGAAAAGTGGATCATACTTGCAAAAAGAGTCAAACCTGTGAAAATGGGCTATACTTTGAAAAAAAAATGGGTCACACTTAGAAAACTGGGTAACATTTGGAAAAAAGGATCACACTTGGGAGAATGGGTGTTTCTTGGACACAACTATGCTCATTTGTTATGTTTAAAACAGCAGTAAAAGATTGTCATGTATATGGAAAATGCCTTTTCATGTATTCATGACTTACGCATGACCATTTTGACTTTGTGGTTTGAGGATCCTGTTCATGATATTTTGAAACTGCTGTTAACATGGACCTTGGCACACTACTGAAAAAAAATATTCTCTGCTCAAAATGACATGTTTAATTTATATTAGGTTTGAGCAGTCGGGGTTTATTGAAAACGATTGCAGATGAAAAACTAATAATATAATAATTATAATAATAAATTAATATTTTAAGAGGGGGCCTCCAATCACCTAGAGGTGATTTTCAGGAGGGTCCTTTAAAAAAGAAAAGTCTAAAATATACATTTAATGTCTAAAATACAGAAGTAATAAAAGCTAAGGAGGTGAGACTAAAACTCAGGTTTCAAACTAGCACTAGGATTCAAAACACTACTACTAAAACATAGGCACGCAAAGCGTGCAAGAGTTATTTTTTTGTGAACTATAAGTCTCGGAGATAGGAGCATTCATGGAACTGTTTACAGTAATGATTTGGTTGATTTGACAAGTATTTTTTGGTTGCGATGTACAGCAAGAAAGAAACTGGGAGTTTATGATGTACATACGATGTTACATCGGTAATGGTAAGATAACTAAATAGTAAGCCATAAAATGTTTGACTGAACAAACTACAGTAATCTGATATGTCTCCAGATTAATGTAGATACCATCTTATTTTCTAACAGGCAATTTTATTCGTTCTTTGATACAACCCACACTGTGATTGGTCTGACATGCGCACATGCATAACTCCCTCACTCACCGATCACGTAGCCCTTCCCCCGGGGAAGGACTACGTGATCTTATATGGACTATATAGGTCTGTACGGCACCGAAGGGTATGGTTTTTCAGCCGTTTTGGTCATAAATAGGGTATCGATTTTAGCTGATTTTGGCCATTTTGGTCATAAATAGGGTACGGTTTTTGCACTCTAGCCTTGATATGGGTATGCTTTAAGAAGAAGCCACTTTTTCATCATTATCGAAAAGGAAATCAACAAAAGCCCTTCACAAATTTATATGTTTGCGGTAATTTAACATTGGTTTGAACTAGGGAGCTAATTATAACGCAGGTCTGAAACAGGGTTTTGATTTGAGGGTCAGGTCGTAAATAGGGTTTCGAATTTTTGGTCAGGTCATAAATAGGGTAAGGAATATCGCAGATTTTGGTCATAAACAGGGTAAGGGTTTTGGGAAGCGGGCCGCACACCCCCAACCAATTTTTCTGGGAGTACCCCCTCGGGAAGCCTTCCAGCCCCCAAGAGGAATTTTTGCTCAAAAATACTCAAGTTAAGAGAACTTTTCGCATTTTATACGAGTAGTAAGTTTACCCTTTTTACACAACACAACGCAAAAACACTACTTCACCGAAAATTTAAAGAAAGAGAAAAAAACCTCTCTGACACGTTGAATGTCTGATTTAATTAAATTGCACTTTAACTTGGTGCCACACAGTCTTCAAAGAACATTTGAACAGTTTTCATACTTTTTACCTTTAAAAATATCGGACTGGAAAGAATGTCATAAAATGCCCATCAAATAAAAATATTAAACTGATACTGCAGAGACGTAAAAACACTCTAGAAAGGAAAGCTTATTTTTTGTTTAATATCCTGGGAACAATAGCCGATAACTTGTGAGCTCTAATTGAGTTTACTCCCATATGAAAAACAAAAGTGTCGAGTTACCATTTGTAACTAAAATTAGCAAACATCTCGTGGGAACAAGTCGCGACGATTCGTCAGCTCTAATTGAATTTACTACCTTGTGAAAAACAAGAGTGTCAAATTACCCATTGTAACTAAAAAATAAAAATATCTCGTTATATTTGCATGCAATAAGAACAAAACTATCGTTACCTGCACTTACTATTGTAAACGTTAGAACTGCTTCAAATCTAAATAGTCTCGTCTCCTCTAAAACATGTCCTAAAAACTAGAACCGACGATTCGTGAAAACAAAAGTATCAAGTTACCCTTTGTAATTAAAAATAAAAATATCTCGTGCCATTTGCCTACTACTCATGAACTGCTTCAAAACTCAAGACTCATCTCGTTCATAACTAGCCACCATTACACTGAAAATTATGCACTCTAAAACAACCCAGTGTACGTATGTAACTGTCACACTCCCCTCCAAACCGGACTAAAAATCACAAACCGGCAACATACACGTCACCAATTACCAAAGTCCTTGTGTTTATACATACCTTGTGTTTCTCACGAACCATTTACCTTTACAACAAGAAATTTGATTGGCTGTTCATAGTAGATCCAATCTGATTGGTGTGACATTCATACATCTCTCACTCACTCATTCACTCACTCACTCACTCACTCACTCACTCACTCACTCACTCACTCACTCACTCACTCACTCACTCACTCACTCACTCACTCACTCACTCACTCACTCACTCACTCACCCATTGACCCGTCCATAACATACCCGACGCGCCGACTAAGAGGTATTTTTTTTTACCAAAAAATAACTCAAAAATAGAAAAATTCAGCGCGATGCGTGATTGGTACCCCCCTGCGTGCAACGACCTGAAAAAAACATAGGCACGCAAGGCGCGCAAGAGTTATTTTTTTTGTGAACTATAAGTCTCGGAGATAGGAGCATTCATGGAACTGTTTACAGTAAAGATTTGGTTGATTTGACAAGTTTTTTTGGTTGCGATGTACAGCAAGAAAGAAACTGGGAGTTTATGATGTACATACGATGTTACATCGGTAATGGTAAGATAACTAAATAGTAAGCCATAAAATGTTTGACTGAACAAACTACAGTAATCTGACACGTCTCCAGATTAATGTAGATACCATCTTATTTTCTAACAGGCAATTTTATTCGTTCTTTGATACAACCCACACTGTGATTGGTCTGACACGCGCGCATGCATAACTCCCTCACTCACCTATCATGTAGCCCTTCCCCCCGGGGGGGGGACTCCTTTATATGGGCTATATAGGTCTGTGCGGCCCCGAAGGGTATGGTTTTTCAGCCGTTTTGGTCATAAATAGGGTATCGATTTTAGCTCATTTTGATCATTTTGGTCATAAATAGGGTACGGTTTTTGCACTCTAGCCTTGATATGGGTATGCTTTAAGAAGAAGCCACTTTTTCATCATTATCGAAAAGAAAATCAACAAAAGCCCGTCACAAATTTATATGTTTACGGTAATTTAACATTGGTTTGAACTAGGGAGCTAATTGTAACGCAGGTCTGAAACAGGGTTTTGATTTGAGGGTCAGGTCGTAAATAGGGTTTCGAATTTTTGGTCAGGTCATAAATAGGGTAAGGAATATCGCAGATTTTGGTCATAAATAGGGAAAGGGTTTTGGGAAGCGGGCCACACACCCCCAACCAATTTTTCTGGGAGTACCCCCTCGGGAGCCCTTCCAGCCCCCAAGAGGAATTTTTGCTCAAAAATACTCAAGTTAAGAGAACTTTTCGCATTTTATACGAGTCGTAAGTTTACCCTTTTCACACAACACAACGCAAAAACACTACTTTACCGAAAATTTAAAGAAAGAGAAAAAACCTCTCTGACACGTTGAATGTCTGATTTAATTAAATTGCACTTTAACTTGGTGCCACACAGTCTTCAAAGAACATTTGAACAGTTTTCATACTTTTTACCTTTAAAAATATCGGACTGAAAAGAATGTGATAAAATGCCCATCAAATAAAAATATTAAACTGCTACTGCAGAGACGTAAAAACACTCTAGAAATGAAAGCTTATTTTTTGTTTAATATCCTGGGAACAATAGCCGATAACTTGTAAGCTCTAATTGAATTTACTCCCATGTGAAAAACAAAAGTGTCGAGTTACCATTTGTAACTAAAAATAGCAAACATCTCGTGGGAACAAGTGGTGACGATTCGTCAGCTCTAATTGAATTTACTACCTTGGGAACAACAAGAGTGTCAAATTACCCATTGTAACTAAAAAATAAAAATATCTCGTTATATTTGCATGCAATAAGAACAAAACAATCGTTACCTGCACTTACTATTGTAAACGTTAGAACTGCTTTAAATCTAAATAGTCTCGTCTCCTCTAAAACATGTCCTAAGAACTAGAACCGACGATTCGTGACCTCTAATTGAATTAACTCCTTGTGAAAAACAAAAGTATCAAGTTACCCTTTGTAATTAAAAATAAAAATATCTCGTGCCATTTGCCTACTACTCATGAACTGCTTCAAAACTCAAGACTCATCTCGTTCATAACTAGCCACCATTACACTGAAAATTATGCACTCTAAAACAACCCAATGTACGTATGTAACTGTCACACTCCCCTCCAAACCGGACTAAAAATCACAAACCGGCAACATACACGTCACCAATTACCAAAGTCCTTGTGTTTATACATACCTTGTGTTTCTCACGTACCATTTACCTTTACAACAAGAAATTTGATTGGCTGTTCATAGTAGATCCAATCTGATTGGTGTGACATACATACATCTCTCACTCACTCACTCACTCACTCACTCACTCACTCACTCACTCACTCACTCACTCACTCACTCACTCACTCACTCACTCACTCACTCACTCACTCACTCACTCACTCACTCACTCACTCACTCACTCACTCACTCACTCACTCACTCACTCACTCACTCACTCACTCACTCACTCACCCATTGACCCGTCCATAACATACCCGACGCGCCGACTAAGAGGTATTTTTTTTTACAAAAAAATAACTCAAAAAGCCATTTCAACAGATGTCTGGGATCAATAGAACATACATCCCTCTTTCTTTAATTTTCAAATTCGTTATTGCCTCCAGTGCAAAACGATCAAAACGTATAAAAACTGAGAGACAGAGTCCCGCCTTATTCAAGCAGGCCAGTCTCGCGGTGACGTCTTGTTCCCGCGGTTTTTGCGCAATTGATTTTTGGAGGAAGAACTGGGAAGGAGAGCCTTGTAGATTTTGATCTCGGCTGACTGAAGCTTCCTTTCCTTCGAGTCTACAAATGCGAAGGAAACTCTAACCTTCGATCAACTGTATTTGGGTATTTACGACGAAGAAAATCTACTTAAACTACTTTTGTTTTCACGATGAGTCCTTTTTGCGCTTTTTGTGCCTTGTTGACGATCAACTTTGAAAAACGTTTGAAGACCACAACAGACAGGTGTGTCGAGAATCTCTTTTTCTGTATAAGCTTTACACCTCGGCACCTTCTATATCTCACAATATAATAAAAATAAGAATGAAATGGTTAAATACCTTCAGTTATACGCTAATTACTTACCTTCGTATTTTGCACAACAATTTTAGAAGTTGGTGCATTTGCTTATCTTTCGTTCAACTGTGCTTGACAAAGTCGACAAACTCCTAATTATGTACTGTCAGGGTATTGAACCGTTTGCTATTACGCGCTGACAAATGTTTACTTTTGCTGTTTGTTTAAGCGACTTAAGCATGGTAGGAATTAGAATAAATTAGATTTTCAGTTTGTTTTACTTTGAACTACGCGTTTGCCAGGTTTGCACTCGCCCGAGGTTGGCCTACATATATTTGTGGTTCTTAATGCAGTTTATCGAGCTATGCTGTAAAGCGATTGGGAAGGGTTAGAATTCTTTGCAATGTCGAACATTGAAAATACTAATCATGGCGACCCGTGTAAGTACATTTTCGGTTTATCTTGTGTGAATGCCACGGGATGTTCATTTGTATAAACTAACTCTCCAGATTAGTTCTTTGATTTAATTTTAACCTGTTCCGTAGTTTCATTTAGATGTCCCGTTTTAAAGTTTACACATTTATTTGTAGTTCATAATGTGAACAAAGTTAAACTGTATTGAGAATGACAGGAAGGATATCTTGCAATTTTCAACAATCAACAGAGCCTTACGTTTTAGGTTCAGCCTTAAACTGAACTTCATCAGTCACATTTCTCCTTAAAACTAACATTTTATGCTATTATTACTGAACATCAGACAAAATTAATCAGTATTTATGTATTCTTTTAGCTTTCCAAAGGCTTTTGACTTGCCTTGAACAGATTCGTCATAAACTTGATAGACGTGAAAATGATTACCAATTCTTCTGCAACTACTTCCACAGTGAAGACTTTCGAAAACTTCCCAAGGTAAGGAAAAACAAGTGAAGTGTGGTCGCAGGTATAATTTCCTGTTATTATCAAGAAAAAATTGTAAAGGTTTATGTTACAATATGTGCATGATTGTATAATCATTTGCTAGGATTAGGATCAAAGGTCATTTTGAGGTGTAGGGTGCCGGATGAGTGAATAAAACGGAGTTTGAAACATGGTGGCAGCGAAATGGGATGTCTAATAACGTTTGAACCCGAAGACTAAACCTTTCTACTGTGGAGAGAGATACGAGTGCTATCCTGACTTAACACTCCTACGGCACTTTCAGTAAACGACTCTCTAAATGTCAGACACGGAGACTGATCCGCCAAGCGGAACGGCACAACAAACGCCTTTGGTAATGGCGAGTTCAAGTGTTTCGACTAACGTGATGGCTATGACTCCTGGCATCTTGCCTCCAGGAAAGTTGAACGTGACTTCAACAGAAAACATGGCAGAAAACTGGAAAGTTTGGAAATAGATGTGGAACAATTATGTGATCATTGCAAAACTTGGCACGCAGTCCCTGGAATACAAGGTAGCATTGTTTCTTCACTGCATAGGAGTAGACGCGTTGAAGATTTTTAATGGTTTTCAGTTTGATAGCCCAGATGATAGAAACAGTCTAAGCAAGATTATAGAGAAGTTTGATCAATACACGATCGGTGAATTAAATGAGACATTTGAAAGATATAATTTTAACTCATGAAACCAAGAAGAGAATGAAAGCATCGATGCTTATGTCACGGCTCTTCGCACGCTGGCGAAAACGTGCAACTTCTGTGATTGTACGCGCGACTCCATCCTTCGTGACCGAATCGTCCTTGGCATACGAGACAAACATACACGAAAGCGACTACTGCAGGAAAGGAATGTAGATCTAAAGAAGTGTATTGACATCTGTAGAAGCACTGAAGCCTCAAATTCGCAGTTGAGACAAATCTCCGCAGTACAGAGCGAGGATGTACATAGTATGAAAGACAAACAACAGCTGCCGAAGAGACATTTTGACAAGTCAAAGAAGAACCGGGAATCAGAAGAATAGCTTGGAAAAACATGCAAATTTTGTGGTCAAATTCATGTTTTTGAAAAAGGCAAGTGTCCCGCGTGGGGAGCCACATGTGCTAAATGTAAAGGAAGAAATCATTCTGCCTCAAAATGCAACAGCAAGGTCCACAGTATGAGAGAAGAGTCTGAAGAATCAGAAGAAAGTGACATAGAATACATCACAAGCATTACAGACCAACCGGAAGTGGTACATGCAATGAAGAAAGAAGAATACCCGAAAGAAATCTACACTGAAATGGTTATTGCAAAGAAACCCGTGAAATTCCAAGTTGACAGTGGTGCTTCAGTTAATGTAATTCCCACCGAACTTGCTCCAGACGAGTCACTCAAGTGCACAACGAAGACACTGCGAATGTGGAATGATATGACACTGCAACCTCTTGGATCCTGTCGCATCATTATTCAAAACCCAAAGAACGGAAAGAAGTTCTCAGTGGAATTCTTAGTTGTTGGGAAACAACTAACACCAATCATAGGAGCGCGGGCAGCTCAGCAAATGGGCCTAATTACCATCAATGAAGAAAATTTCAAGATTGCACAGCCACCTAAACGGATGAGGCAGCAGTCAAGAGTCTCAGTACAACTGAAGAAATTATCAAGCATCACCCTGCAGTGTTCCAACTGGAATTAGGAACGCTACCCGGAACAGTGCATTTAGAAGTGGATCAAAGCATCACTCCTGTAGTTGCGCTGCCTAGATGTGTACCAGCTTCACTCAAGGGCCAGCTGAAGCAGGAACTGGACTGTCTGCAAGAAATAGGCGTTATTGCTCCAGTAGACGAACCCACCCAATGGGTCAGCGGTTTAGCTGTGGCAGTTAAGAAGACCGGAGCTTTGAGGATCTGCCTAGACCCCAGACCGTTAAATACAGCACTTAGAAGAGAGAGATATCAGCTACCTGTGCTAGAGGACGTACTTCCTGAGCTGTCTGAAGCACGAGTCTTTTCCACAGTCAACCTAAAATCTGGTTACTGGCATTGTGTCTTGGCACCAGAATCAAGTGTCCTTACAACATTTGCCACTCCCTATGGCAGGTACCGTTGGTGTCGTCTACCTTTTGGTCTATGCGCATCGTCAGAGATATTCCAGAAACATCTACACCATGCCCTCGAGAACCTGGAAGGAGTCCTGTGTATTGCAGATGACATCCTGATCTGTGGAAAGGGGCAAAATGATGACGAAGCTACCTCAAACCATGACGAGAACCTGGAGAAGCTGCTTCAAAGATGTCTAGATTACGGCATAGTTCTGAATGCAGACAAGATGAAACTGCACCAAAAAGAGGTTCCTTACATGGGTCACCTGTTCTTGAGCGATGGTCTGAAACCTGACCCCGCTAAAGTGGAGGCTGTAACCAAAATGCCTAGACCAGAAGATGTGGAAGGAGTTCAAAGGCTCAATGGCTTCGTAAACTACTTGGCGAAGTTCCTTCCCAAGCTTTCGGAAATCATGGAGCCCATACGTCGCCTGACAAGAAAAGACACACAATGGCAATGGTCCGAGGAGCAGGACAGCGCATTCCAGAAGATACAACACATGGTCACACAAGCTCCAGTGCTGAGTTATTATGACCCTTGCAGTGAGCTCACTATCCAATGTGATGTGAGTCAAAGTGGCCTCGGAGCAGCTTTACTTCAGAATGGCCGACCCATTGAGTACGCAAGCCGAGCGTTGACAGAGACAGAGAAACGATACGCGCAAATTGAAAAAGAGACGCTAGCTATCGTTTTCTCTCTTGAGCGATTCAACCAGTATACATTTGGTCGACATGTCAATGTGGAAAGTGACCACAAACCACTAGAAGTGATTCTTCAGAAGCCACTTTCACGTGCACCACGGCGATTACAGTCAATGATGATGAGACTGCAGAAGTATGACTTCACCGTCCACTATGAGCGCGGTAAAAACATGCACCTGGCCGACACGTTGTGAGCTTTCCTCCCGTTTGAAGGTGATAATGAGGACGACCTAGAGTTTGTGAACATGGTCAACTATCTAGCCATTTCTGACGAGTGCATTGCTGAAATTAAGGCTGAAACTCAGAAAGATCATTCTTTACAAAGTTTATCTGAAACCATTCTCGAAGGCTGGCCAGAAGAAAAGAAACTTGCCCCTGAACTGACTCACCCATATTTTGATATGTGGGATGAGTTGACTCTTCAAAATGGATTGATTTTCAAAGCAAATGCTGTGGTGATCCCTAAGAATCTTCGTGCAGACATGATAGCAAGAATTCATGCCTCCCATTTAGGAACAGAGTCATGTCTAAGAAGAGCACATGAATGTATTTACTGGCCCGGAATGTCGGCTGAAATCAAGCAGCACATCTCAGGATGCGAGATATGCAGGGAGTTCGATACAACGTCGCTACCCAATGAGTCCTTGATGAGCCACGAGGTCCCCTCTCGGCCCTGGGAGAAGGTAGGCACTGACATCTTTACGCTGGATGGTAAAGACTATCTGGTTACCATCGACTACTACAGCAACTTTTGGGAGGTAGACAGGTTACCAGACACCAAGGCAACCACAGCCATCCTGAAGCTGAAAAGCCACTTCTCCCGCTATGGAATACCTGATCAAGTCGTGAGCGACAATGGTCCACAATTCACCTCCAAAGAATTTGTGTCATTCGCAAAGACCTGGGACTTTGAGCACCTAACCAACAGTCCCGGGAACAGTAAGGCTAATGACAAGGCAGAGTCTGGAGTAAAGACAGCCAAGCGTCTCCTACAGAAGTCTATCAAGGCTGGGACTGATCCGTATTTGGCTTTCCTTGATTATAGGAACACTCCTACCCAAGCGATGACCATGAGCCCTGCGCAGCGTCTGATGGGCAGGCGGACCAAAATGCTCCTCCCTACGGCACAAAGCCTCCTTATGCCTAAGACAACCCAGTCTGGAATTGAAAAGAGCCGGTTGAAAGAGCGCCAACGGGCCCAAGCCAAGTATTACGACAGAAACACAAAGGATCTATCAGTACTAAGTGAAGGGGATGTCGTACGAATGAAACCCTTTAAGTTAGGTGCCAAGTCGTGGCCGAAGGCCCAAGTAACTGCAAGATTAGATGAGCGATCTTACACGGTAGAGGCTGAGAATGGAACTGTCTACCGAAGAAACAGGCAGCACCTGAAGAAGACATCAGAATCACCGATTCAGCCCATTCAATCAGATCCAGTGGATGACTCGAGCATTCCCAGTCCAGATTCACTCAGCATCCCTACCTTATCTGCAGAACCAGTTGACAAACCCCCAGGATCGACCTCTTGTTAGAGCAATACCGATCAGCACCAGAGGCCAAGGCGTGACAGGAGACCCCTGGCGTACCTGAAGGACTACGTGTGCTCATAAATAACCATTTCAATTTACTAACTCTTTTGTTACAGTTCAGAGACTGATCACAGATTATTTCATTACAAGTGCTTTGTTGAGCTTGGACCCTTGATTTATCTTGATTTCGACTAAGTGAAGAACACTTAAGTTTTTTCTTTATTTTTATGAAAGGGAGGATGTTACAATATGTGCGTGATTGTATAATCATTTACTAGGATTAGGATCAAAGGTCATTTTGAGGTGTAGGGTGCCGGATGAGTGAATAAAACGGAGTTTGAAACAGTTTAGACCCAATGGGCACTGATTTCAGCAAAAAATGGCAAATAATGACCCTAACCTCATAATTGCATTCTTTGAATCTAAGTCCCTCAGGTTTATCATTTTCTTTCCATTGAAACCTAATGAGGAATCCATGCACATGTAGTACACTCAGGTGGGAGGGGTACGGTTTAATTGTTAGTGCACTGGATTCTGGATTAAGAAATGTGGGTTGGAACCATGCATATTCTGGATCATGTGTACTCAAGGCATCCATGGTTTAGTGTCTTTTGATACCCCCGATTGACCGTCGATCAACTTCTCGATTGACACTCCATTAACATCTCAATCCCACCTGATTGATAGTTAGTCCATAGTTGGCTGAGTACTGATCGATATTTGACCGTGAATGCCTTTTGTATACGTGATCCAATGGTGAGATGTGTACAGCTACTCCTCACTATTCCTAAAGGGCAACACTAGTACAAACCTTGGCATCAAGTACCAAGCTACTCTGTATTCTGAATGCATGATTTTATTATTTTTCTAGGTTCACAGTACTGTTTCAGATGTAGAGTATGGAAAATCTGAAGCTGTGGATAAAAGCACAGCTGATCTTGCAGAACAGGTAAATCTTGTTCAAAGTATTACTATCCAGGTTTTTTATGTGGCGAAATGTAATTTAGGCAAAGTTTGAGCCGAGGCAAAGGTGGCCAGCGGTCTCTCAGCGTGACCATGCTCTGTGGAGTCTTGCATGTTTTACTTGCTAGCTGTGTGAGAACACACAGTTTGTCTTGAGTACCTTTCCTGCCTGTAGCATGCTTTTGCTACCTCCCTTTCACTGGTGACAGTAAGTAGTCGGGGTTGTAATTCTCCACTGACTCTGTCAGTGTGTACAGTGCCTGGTGGTTGCTGCTCTCGGGGTTGCCATGGATACCTGCATGCTGTGCTTGAGGTTCATCTCTCGGCTCCACTATCCCTAAGGTATCTTTACCAAGCTCATCAATTATTGGTGATGACTTTCACTGATACTGCAGTGCTGGAATTGAAAGGATTAATCAGTGTCCTTTTAAGCTATTATTGAGAACTGGTCCTTGTTGGCTCTTGATTTCTATGAGGACAAATATTACAAAATTGTATAGATAATCTTACAGGAATTAATAGTAAATAATAGATATTGATAAATTGCTTTAGCAGAATTCTTATTAAATTTCCTGCAAAAAAACAATATTTTCAATTATTTTTCAACAGTTCCAAGTTATTGTGAAGGTCAACCTTTCTCAGAAATTTGTTTATCTTGTATCTCTCGGTTCTGACAAATCTTTGGAAAGGCCAGAAAATGTTGCCATTTTGTAGAGGACCTCCAGGCATTGCATACTAATTGCTGATAGAGACCAATCACTCAGCCAATCAGATTGCATTATTGTCAAATTAGAATTGATTTCATTAAAATTCATTAATGGCTGGGTACTGCTTAAATTGACCGTCTGTGAGACCAATTTTGCCTGCCTGGTTTGACCTGCTGGAGGAAAGTATTTCGTACATCGAGGTTCAGTTCAAGAAGTTTTGTCAGTCTGAAAACCAATTGCCTTCCAGCTGAAAATGAAATATATATTCTAGAACTATTATCTCAGTAATTTCAGGGTAGCTAAGTCTACATGCCTTACGTTCTTGAGAGCACACTATCTAGTCAGTAAGTGTGATATTTGTTCTGTAATTCATCAGATTTCTAGCTTTTTTCATAAGCTGTGGTTCTCCTTTTATAATAATTTTGCAAGAACATGTTTAAACACATCGCAAAATAATCATATTTTTTTGTTTAAATTTCTTTTTGTGTGTGTTCTGAGTAGTTCCCTGTGTTGATTCATAAACACACGTAAAGTAGCACTTCAGGTCCAGGAGGAACTAAGTATATGTAAAAGATTTTTTTATCTTTGAGGTTGTGGAGAGTCTTCTACCTTTTACGAGTTTGAACAAAGAAATTCAAGAGCTACAACATATTTTAAGGAAACCTCACTTGAAGGTACAGTTCTATGAATGCCCAGGGTTCAGCCTCCCCTGCACTCTGGAGCTTTAATATTGCCCCAACATTTTTTGTCTGCAGTTTAAGACTATTATAATCTCAGAATAACAACTTATTTGGCTTCTTTGTTTTAAAAGAACATGTACACTTTAACTAGGAAATATATTTAATATTTTAAGTTTGACCTCTTTTTGCAGCAATATAGTCTGTGAGCAGAGGTCCCTTCGATCTTCCTAGAAAAGTCAGGAAGAGGAGGTGACTTTTCTAGAAAGATTGAAGAGACCTTTGCTTGCGGGGTAGCATCAATAGTCCATTTTAAACAAAGTGCTTTTGCATACTTTTAATGTAATTATTTATGTTTTGCATATATACAGGTTTAGAGATTATAGAATTTTGGATTTTTGGATTTTAAGAGTTATCAAGTGTATTTTTTGAATGTATTTATTTTTAGTCAGCGTCACAAGCCTAGGCTTTAAAATGTATCATGTTAACATGTAAATGAAGGCCGTCATTGTGCTCCTCCTTTTCCTCCTCCTCTTCCTCATCATCATCATTATCATCATCATCACCGTCATCAATCCTTGTGTTTCTTTTTGCATATAGGGGTTGCTACAGGCTTATGATTCAATTGCAACAGCTGATTTCACTTTAATAGTCCCTGAAGATGAAGTGTCTTCAGAACAGTTGCTGTTTAACTTGGACATGAAGCCAGAAAAAGATGAGATTATTGTAGCTGTAGAAAACCATGAAATAGAGGAAATGGAGGTTGAGAAGTATAGTGACATGGATGATGAAAAGAATACCAGAGACAGTACTGTTCTTGTTGTTACTATTAATGATGAGCAGAGCAGCAGTAGTGATGAGACAGAAGAAATAGATGGTACTGGTGGTAACAAAATAAAGGAGAACTCGGACATGGAGACATCCTTGGTGACTGTTGTAGACACAAGGAATGTAGACATGAGGAATGAAAATGCAGATGCATTCCACTTGAACTTGACTATGACAAACAACAAGGAATCTACTTTTGACCCAGTTGTAACTGACGAAACCATTGATAATGAGATGGACGTCATGGAAAGTGTCCAGAATGTCCATGTTACGAGGAGTGATAACAAAGAACATGTCAAGGAGACAATTGTGCATGTAGAGGGACACAAGGAGGAGGGTATGATGGCAGAGGCTTCTGACAATGCTGTCAGGACTATCAGGATGTTCAGGAATTCTAGAGAAACACTTGTGAGTAAAAGTTTAAAATGTCACAATCAAACAACTGGGAATTATTAATAAAATAATATACTTTCTTTTATACATGTAGTGACTACCTCTCTTCTGTAGTCATTTCTCAGCTGAAAGTAAACATGCGTTACTATGAAAGTAGCATCATGACACCATTTGAGACAATGTCACCGGTGAATTTCAACTGTTTAATTTTGCAAGATGCTATAATTATTGTGTTCAAGAAGTATTCACCACACGTGCCATTTGAATTAAAATGTACTTTTCATTTGTAGAAAGTGAACAGTCTTGCTCTGACAGATGTTCAGAATGCATAAATTATGCTGTCTATAATCAAAATTATCTCTATTCCAGGGGATTACTGTAAAAGCTCTGAGGAGTGAAGGAAACACAGATAGAATTATTGTTGCTCGAATTCTAAGTGGAGGTCTGGCAGATACCTTTGGTGAGTAAATTACTTATGAACAATTTTTAGATTATTGTGACAATGATTAATGAAATAGGTATTTATAACTTGATTGCCTTGAATGCACTTAACAATTTAAAAAGTCCCTATTTTACCAATGAAAGACTAAAGGATGGCCTCCTTGCAAAATATGCTATCTGTCTCCTGATTTCTCATAATAAAAGGATATTGACAATCAAGTTGGCCTCCCTTATGAGTCTGGTGCTTTTCCGGAGGTCTCCTTGCCCTGTCTAAATTGCTGAAGTCAATTTTATTAATGTATACTTTTGTATAGCACATGAAATTAATAATGATGATGACCTGATGTCGATGATGACACTCACTGCCAATAATGTATGTTGACTTTTTAAACTCTTTCAAGCTACCCTCTGTATGGATGACGAAATCTTAGAAATAAACGGCAGATCAGTTGAGGGAATGACTGCTAATGAAGTTGCAGACATGATGGTAAATGTAATTAAAAGTGATTATTTTTCTCTTTGCCAACTAAAGGAAAATATATAACATGATTTTATTTATTACCTGCTTGACTCTGTGTAAGCACTCAGGGATTTCTTTATAGGCTAGGCACCACGCAAATTGACTAGCTATGTGGCTGATTTTGCCTGGCTGGTTTGACCATCTGATGGAAAGTTTTTCTTATAAAGAAGTTGATTTCAAAAAGTACCAAAATACTTTGCCATGATGCTAATCAGGCAGTTCAGCTGTAATTTAATATAGATAAATAGGTTGAGCACTGATCTGTAGATTTCATTGTGCTGGGTAAAGATAAGAAATTTACACGAACATTTGCCATTCAGTACATAATAATATTATGCCATGTCTTCTTTTCAACAAGGATGGAGTTACTGGAAGTGTTGACATCACGATTTTACCAGCCAAGAAAGACATGAAACTTACCAGAGAAACCAAAGTTAGTGTCTTGCCATGTGTAAACCTGGTGGGTCTAATTAATCTACAGGTCAAAGGTCACAGGTCACATTTGTAAACTACGTCAGCACGCCACATGTGTCATGTAAAGTGACTATACTCAATCAACTTTGAAGTTATTTTTGATTAAATAGTAATATTTAGGACTTTTCTACTACTTGTTTTTTTAGCGAAACTACTAACAAAAAATTTTGTGAAGTTGTACAAAGTACTTAGCAACAAAGAAACAGACGAATTAAACAAAAATTGACTTCACTAAAGACCACACTGTCCAGTGCATGCTTTGCAAACTGCAAGCTAGCTGCAGATATTTAACAAGCTGTTTTGGAAAAATTAAAAACTATCAACCCTCACATCATGTTCTTTTGACAATAAATAGCTTGTTGAGGGGAATCAATGTACAGCTGCAATGGATTCTGTAACTGTGCAAACAGCAAAAGACCAATTGCCAGCTATTCATTGATCAAAAGTTTTGAATTTGATGAATAGGTGATTAACTCATGTCAGTGCAGTGTTGTCAATAAGAATTGTAATTTTTAGGCAATCATAGGGCAGCAGATATTGTCGGCAGTCTCACAAACATGTTTTGAATTCTATCTGTCTTGTATAAGTTTGAAGCCAGTAAAAACTTGTTAGAAACCAGCATTTCTACTTCATTCGTCCCTCGTTGTGACTGCAGCTGATCAAACAATCAAGTGGTTGTAAGCAGAGGCTACCTCTTGTCTCTCACCAAGCAGAAAGAGAAGGGAATCTCTGTCTTGCAGGGTATGTGACCTGCAACTTGCAACCTGCAACTTGTGACCTGCACCTGTGACCTGTGGATTATATATTGGCCTGTCGGTGTAAAACTGCACCAGTTAGTGAATGATTGAATTTTCATATCATGTGTTGAGTCAGGGACAAACTTTAAGATAAAATCTGAGTCCACCTGTTTTTCAAACCTTTATTATTAACCTCTTAGATACCCGTCACTGGTGCTCTAACTACTGCTGAATGTGCAGTTCCAGAAAATATCTATACTCCCCCCGGGGGGTGGGGGGTGGGGGGGGTCCAGAAGACCCAAAAATGTAAAGAAATATATGAAGCTTAACTGGAATTTCCAGAGGGGTAGGGGGGTCTTATATTTTCTGGAACTACACAGTGTTGCTAGGATCAGCAATGTCATAATTGTCCTTTGTGGAGATAATTTTTTGTGTGCTTCTCAAAGGTTAGTTTAAGAGCATTCTTTGACTATAACCCACTCCAAGATCCACTGATACCGTGCAAGGAGGTGGGCATAGCTTTCAGCACTGGTGATGTGCTTCATGTGGTGAATATGGATGACGCAAATTGGTGGCAGGTGAGCTTTATCATTAAAAAGTAGATTAATAACAATAGACTTCCATACAAGTACTGCCCAGGTGACTGTTTTGCTTTAAGTTTGTGGAGTTTTATTGTCCTTATATGCGTATTAACAAAGTATATAAAATGAAATTTAATGTAACCTCTAAAACCATAAATGCATTTAAAACAATTTGAGATGGAATCCACCAGAAGTTCGAGTAACAAGTGGACAAAAACCTAGTACCAAGATTATTTACATCGTATTGCAAACTTCTGTACAACTGTTTTAAATATCTTCTCAAAAATAATCATTTCTACAGGGCTCGACAAATATTCGAATTCCACCTTGCCCATTGGGCAGGTAACTCTCAAATTTTGCTTGCCTGGGGCACTTCCCCGCTTGGCCAAGTTTTTAAACTCATTAATAATTCATGAGCCCAAAAATGGAAGTCAAACTACATGCGTGTTTTAATGTAACAAACCCATCTTGACTGTAGTCCTCTTAGTGCTGATCACTTTCATGTTCAAACCATGCACTATATATTGTAATACTTCCACAACTTTTAACTTCTTCATTCTGCTTTTATGAAGTTGTATGGGTACCTTTGTCAGTTAAAGATATATGAAAGGGCTACCTTCTCTGTAAAAATGGTATACAAAAGGGCAAGGGGTTGGACCGTGGGGCGGAGCCTCCTCGTATAGAGTTTGGTAGAGTACCCCCCCAACTCTCCCCAGGGCAACAAACTCGCCCCACATGAATGATGCCTGGTCTGGGATTTGACACCAAGCCACACTGGTGGGAGGCAAGACTGTTTACTGGGCCTGCATGCATGTTTCCACTTTTTGTTAGACAGACACGTGAATTATTGAAAATACGGAAAACCAGCCTTCTTATCTGAAGTGGAGTTTCTGGTTGTGCAATGAGTTTCAACATTAAAATGAGTTAAAACACAGTATTTACTATCTTCAAGGCTCGAAAGGATGGATACAGTCATGACAAGGCAGGCCTTATTCCAAGCAAGGAATTTCAGGAAAAGTAAGATTAGAGCTACACTGTATTTTGCAGTAAAGGTATATTTAGAGCATGGTAGCTCTATGTAATGAACACTATATATACATATATATATATTCAAAGAAATTTTTATGGAAATTGCATGATTTTGTGGGATGTTGTATTTTGTTTACGTAATGTAGCATTGATTTCTAAATGTAGTGCTTAACTGTTTAGATAATTTCAAACAGTCTTTATTTCTTGTAACATTAGACGACAGCAGCTCAACAGGATTGCTTCCTCAAATGATGTCACCTTGCCAAAAGACAAAAATGGTAATTATAAATTTATTCAAAGAAGACCTTTTTCACCGTGTTTATTTCCAATAATTGATTTGTTTCCTAAAGCATCTCAGCAGTCCAGAATCATGAAATTATCCTAGAGTTTCATTAATATCACACAGGCAATGTGTCCCAAAAAAGTCTGGAAATTTTCAGTACTGTTTTTCAGCCTGTACTGCCTGTACTGCCTGTATGTAGCCCTGTAAGTACTGCACTGTACTGTTCTTCCTACTCTACTAATTTATTCGACTCGACTCGACTCGACTTGACGCTACGCTACTCTACTCTATGCCACGCCACGCCACGCCACGCCACGCCACGCCACGCCACGCCACACCACGCTACTCTACGCTACTCTACTCTACGCTACTCTACTTTACACTACTCTACGCTACTCTACTCTACACTACGCTACTCTACTCTACTCTACTCGACTTTACACTACTCTACTCTACTCTACTGTATGCTACACTACGCCACGCTATGCTACACTACACCACGCTACTCTACTCTACTCTTCTCTTCTCTACTCGACTCTACTGTACTCTACACTACTCTACACTACTCTACGCTACTCTACTCTACTCTACTCTACGCTACGCTACTCTACTCTACTCTACTTTACACTACTCTACGCTACTCTACTCTACACTACGCTACTCTACTCTACTCTACTCGACTTTACACTACTCTACTCTACTCTACTGTATGCTACACTACGCCATGCTATGCTACACTACGCCACGCTACTCTACTCTACTCTTCTCTACTCGACTCTACTCTACGCTACTCTACACTACTCTACGTTACTCTACTCTATGCCACGCCACGCCACGCCACGCCACACCACTACTCTACTCTACTCTTTTCTACTCTACTCTACTCTACGCTACTCTACTGTACTCTTTTCTACTCTACTCTACTCTACTCTGCTCTACTCTACTCTACTCTACTCTACTCTGCTCTACTCTACTCTACTCTACACTACTCTACACTACTCTACTCTACTCTACTCTACTCTACGCTACTCTACTCTACTGTACTATTTCTTTAGCTTTTGCAATTTTATTCTTGCAGGGCCCCACTGAAAACCACATGTATGTGAAGTGGGCTCCCTTTTGAAAGATCTTTATTATTATTATTATTATTATTATTATTATTATTATTATTACTCTACTCTACTCTACTCTCGACTACTCTACTCTACGCTACTCTACTCTACTCTACTCTACTCTACACTACACTACTCTACTCTACTCTACGCTACTCTACTCTACTCTTTTCTACTCTACTCTACTCTAAGCTATGCTACTCTACTCTTTTCTACTCTACTCTACTCTACTCTACGCTACGCTACTCTACTCTACTCTAAGCTACCCTACAGTCTACTCTACCCTACTCTACCCTACAGTCTACTCTATCCTGCTCTACTTTACCCAACCCTACCCTACTGTACCCTACTCTACTCTATTCTACTCTACACTACTCCACTTTACACTACACTACACTGCACTGCACTGCACTGCACTGCACTGCACTACACTACACTACAGAAGTAACGTAACAGAAATTTGTTGTATTTTATTTTCCACAGGTAAACGAGCATTGCCGTTCAAGAAGATAGGAAGAAAGACTGATTCAAACAAAATTTTGTGCAATTTCCAGCAAGGTCGGTATGCCACTTGTGATTGTCCTGATTTGTGTATTCTGAGTGTAAGTACAATGTACATCGCATATTTGCAGTGCATCACTTTGCATAGAAGTTGTATTGTATTTGTACAGCATCAATTTAGCTTGTTGCAATGGTTAATGTCAGTAGTACTGGGTAATCATAAATGCTTTTAAGTAATTTGGTGGAGGCGCTGTGGCCTCATGGTAAGTGCGCTCAACTCCGGATCAAGTGGTCCAGGTTCAAGCTCTGGCCAGGGACATTGTGTTGTGTTCTTGGGCAAAACACTCTACCCTCGCAGTGCTTCTCTCCACCCAGGTGTTCAATTGGGTACTGGCAAATTTAATGCTAGGGGTAACCCTGCGATGGAGTAGCATCCCATCCAGGGTGAGAGGGGTGTACAAATACTGTTGGCTGCCTCATGCTTCAGAAAGCGGAATAAGCTCCGGCCTGATGGGCCACTTGGCATGTATACAGACTTAACCTTTACCTTCTAAGTAATATTCCTGTACTTTTCAAATAAAACCACAGATGTGAAAGTGGATGGTTTGCCTGCCTATGAACCTGTAATGAAATATTTGGAAACACCTGGGAAAAAAAGATTGCTTTTATTAATAGGTTAGTTTATTTTGCTTGTAGTTTCCTTTGATTCTTGCCACATATAGCCCATCCCCTTCCCTGCCTATCCTTTACCCTTTTGTTCTAATAATAATATTGGACACTCTTCTTTACCATTCTACCCCAGCCTTAACTCTGTCTTACTCCCTAACACTGTGCCGACCTCATTCCTGCCTTTCCAGGTTGTGCACTGCCCAGGCTACCCAGGCTACCCAGTCCAGCCTCTAAACAAACTATTACTTCAATGTACTATAAATTGTTTTTTTCCTCAAATATTGAACATAATTATTTGACGCTATTTTGTTGCAAAAAAGCTTTTTATGAACATTGTTTATTCTTAGACTTGATTGGTTTTATAATCACCTTTAGGAGCACCTGGGGTTGGACGAAATGAGTTAAAGAAGATGCTACTCTCAAGCAGTCCTGATAAATTCATAACAACTATTCCTCGTAAGATAACTTTAAATTTTAAAACTGAAGTTACTAGATAGTAGGACTTTACAAAATACCAAAGGCTGGTGTCAAAATAATAGCAGCTGGTAATAGCATATATGTTAATCTTGGATCATAAATGTAGTTAAATAAAGACTCTGGCATGGCATGTAGAATGTTACATTGTGAAGCAATAATTTGCATAATTATCAAGATTATGGTTAATCTATCTATCTAGGTTTGGGTGTATATTGCCGTCAGAGCTCAGTTTCAAGATCCCTTTTAATATGGCAGCTGCTCCAAAAATATTTATTGAATTGTGAAACAGCTGGCTGGCCTGTCTGAGTGGATGGGGACATCGTCAAGTCTTTCACTCTCACTGACTCACAGAAAATTGTGATGTCATTTAGAGGAGCTTTTTGGTGTGAAAACCCTTCAGTGGACAACTATCTCTTCCAGTGGGAGTAGAAATACTTCCAGAATACAAACATCAGCTTTATTGATGACTACATTTGGTTTATTTTAATTTATTGTTTCCTTTCTGAATAATCATTTCTGTATTGATAGGAGTAAGATATTAGCCACATACGTTACATGTTACAGTCCAGCAGGTTACTTCATTTGACCACATTCTGAAATTGTTACAGTAAAAGATACGGAAAGAACCACAAAGGTAACACAATATCCTATCTTATTATATGGCAAGCTCCGCGAGCGGGCAAGATGAATCAAATCCTGCGCTGTGATTGGCTACCCGAGCGGGCAAGATGGAGCTATCTTGCCCGCTCGGGACTACCCGCCGTGTCCCGCAAGAAAAATTTCCCCGAAAGCCATATAATAAATCCTTTATTGACCAAGCTTGTTCGGTCAAGATGGCTGGATATTGGCCTCGTTCTTTTTTTGCGAGTTTATGGACCTCGACTCCGTCTCGGTCCATCAACTCGCAAAAAAAAGAACTTGGCCAATATCCAGCCATCTTGACCTCACACTTGGTCAATAACCCATACATCGTCTCCTACTAAAACTGAAAAAGCTACATTGTACTAGAGTTTCATTTACTCTAGTGCTCACTGTCATGTGAACTTGCTCCCTTAGATACTTCAAGAGGTATGAAGAGTTATGAAGTAGATGGAAGGGATTACTTTTTTGTATCACGACAAACTATGGAGAATTTTATCCAGAAGAAAAAATTCATAGAGTTTGGTGAATACAGAGGCTATTTGTATGGCACATCAAAGGACTCCATAAAGAGAGCCATGAAATCTGGCAAAGCCTGTGTCCTAAAGGTTCAACCAGAGGTAAGGCAATCTTTTATTATTGTTATTGATAAAAACAAAGTGGTACAAGTTTTTTGTTATTATGAATCCTTTTGGTGGTTATAAAATTTTACCATGTTGAAGCAAGTACACTGTCGTTCCACTCAGTTAAGAGATATGAGGGTCCTTTACCCCGTTCTTTGCATGATTATTGGGGAATTCGTTTTGCAGGTGATGTTGTTATTAAGAACAGCAGAGTTTAAGCCATTCTGTGTCTTTGTGAAACCTCCTCCACTGAAGGAACTCCGCACATCAAGATTGACAGTACAGCAAAAAGGCAAACCAGCTTCAGTTAAATCCTCCATGAGAACATTCAAGGTAGCTTAATATAATGTTAAAATAGCAAACGAGTAAAAGACAGGTACTGAGTTTCTTGCTTTAGCTGACTTTTATTTGCTTAACTGGCTCCCTTGAAGAAATGTTGATCCATTTTGAAGCTGTTAGAGATGGCTAAGCAGTAAGAAACTATCACGGCAGATTTCAGGACAAGACATCAAGTTAGGGATTCACTTAAAATGAGCTTAGTCAACAAGACCTCAAGCTACAACATGTAGGAGTCCACTTTTCAGGAACTTGGTCTGGCAGCTGAGCCATCTGTTGCATTAGGGTTGTCCTTCGTTAATTGTTGGCGAGTATGTCAGATCGGAACAGACTATAAGAGCTCTTGTATCTCAGTTATTTACCGTAATGCTAGAAATTATCTGTAATAGAGTGATTAATTATATTTATTAAGTTTACATATAAGAAGGTATTTACATGTTATATGTGGGCAGTCAATACTTAATAATCAATCCTTGCAGGAAGATGAGTTACAGGAGATGATCAGTGAGTCTAGTTTACTGGAAGATACCTATGGGCGATTCTTTGATCTGACAGTAGTGAACAAGGACATTGAACAAGCTTATGTCGGTGTGGTGGATGCATTTGAAAAACTTGAAAAAGAAGAGCACTGGGTTCCACTAGAGTGGGCACAAAAGAACTAAGAACAAAAGAGAGGCTTTCATTGTATTGTAGATGTCTTGGTGTTATCTTTCATCCATACTTAATCAGTTCTTAACTTCGAGGTATGCCTTCGTGTGACATCAGTCCACTGTAATTTTAATCAATTTGTTGTTATAAAGAGACCCTCTTTCAGTTGTGAGTCGCTTTTAATACACTCCTGGTTTAAATGGATCAAGTATAGCTTTCCAACATTGTGTTTTTTACAACACATTGACATTTGAAAAGGAACTGAACATCGCTCACGTGCAGCACTTGAAGAAATCTTAATCTAGTCACCCTCCTTGGTGTAAGTTCAAATAATAACACACAGCTTAATTTAAGGTGGCTCAAAACAGTTTCCAACACTTAATCACTTGATGCTACAAACATGATATCAAAAAACTGCCCAATCATGGGTGAACACGTTATCATTTTCCTGACACAACAGGTTACCATAGCAACAGTATGACCTGCTAAAAACACCCTTAATTACAGCTTTAGGGGCTTATAATTCAAAAACGGCATGGTGAAATTTTTTTTAACAACTTTTGATAAGCATGATAAGATGCAACTTTCAGCAAACTTTAAAACACTTCTGTAGGTAGGGTTCAGAGCCACCTTAAATTTTCGAAAATTTAAGGTAGCTCTGAACCCTACCTGTAGGATTTTTTTAAACTTTGCCAAAAGTTGCATCTTATCATGCTTATCAAAAGTTGATAAAACAAAAAAATTTCACTTTGCTGTTTTCAAATTATAAGCCCCCAAAGCTATAATTAAGGGTATTTTTAGGTCATACTGTTGCTATGGTAACCTTTTGCATCGCAAAAATATTAACAACGTCTTCACTAATGATTGGGCAGTTTTTTGATACCATGATTGTGGCATCAAGTGATAAAGAGTGGTTATAATGACCCATCAAATTCTAAGTGCTGGAAACTGTTTTGAGCCACCTTAATATGATACAACTTTATTGTTGTCTCATGAGAAAAATTATCAGCTCATTGCCTTGTGTAATAAAAAGGATAAAGTCTATGAAAATGTTCAAATTTGATTAATTTTTCATCATTTTATTAGTATACTTCTGACATTCAAATCCTTAGCTGGTACTAAAATATTCCCATCTCCAGCAGTGTGTTTTCCTACCAGTTTTCACTCCAAAAACTGCTGCAGATCAAGACCAGTCAAAATATTTTTGAAATTGCAGATTATGCCTTTTATCCTTTCATGTTTGGTTTTACTGAAACATAATGTTTTCTGGTGCATTAAGCTGAAAGAGAGGTATTGTAATAATAATACTCCAAACATCAATTTGGGTGTATTTTCAATAATCTTTTAATGTAATATGTACTACAATCTCAAGATAGAATTCTCCCAAAGAAGCAAACCTCTTAACCTCGTGAAAAATAACAATGTAACAGTCACATTGGGATTGGTTATTCTCAGTGAAAGTAACATCTTATATGAACTAAAATATAAACATGAACAGTGAGCCATGCTAAGCTAACATCTAGTACTGTGAAATCAGTAGCTGCAGAATATTTTTTGTAGTAATCAGGTACAAATGTGAAATATAATTTATATTGGTAGATTGGGTATATGTTATTCTCTACACTGTGTATGGTAATTATAGTATATTCCAGTGACAAAGAAATAAATAAAAACTCATAAAATTATATTATAGCTTCAATTTGCTATTAATATGAAGTACAGTGGAATCCCAATTTCTCAAACCCTCATTTTTTCAACCTCCAGAAAACTCAAACCAAAAGTTGTTTCCCCTCCACAGTCAAATGCTGTAATTTTACCCCTGATTTCTCGAACTATCCAATTTTTTCAAAGCAATCTTCGTTTCCCTTGGAGGTTTGAAAAATTGGGATTCCACTGTTGTTATCTTTTCTGTACAACATTGCATGAAATGAGATCACTCCACTATGCCTAAAGGACAGGTGGTTTAATAAGCTTTCTTAATTTTGTGTTTTATTGGGAAGCATTTTATATTTGGTTTCTAGTGCATACCATTCATAAAAACACAAAAGATAAAAATGCTACCGCATGACCTCATTTCAGGCGGCCATGGCCAATCACAAGGCCTGTATACAACTGCATAGCCACATCCTGGACACACCTGCCTACTTCAAAACTAATAAAAATTTTAAAAACTTTAAAATGAATTAGGTGAAATTTAACAATTATATACCCAAGTTGAATAAAATATATTGAAGAATACCTATTGGTAAAATAATGGTAAAATAATGAACAAGTTCAAAATAATGAACAAGTTCAAAGTTAATTTACTGGACATGTATATTTCCCCTCATATGCTAGGAGAAAATGGACTCTGCTCAAATAATGGCAAGAGATCTTTTTTACCAGAACATTTGTTGCTTACAATTGAAAATTTAAAAATATCAAACATTATTAAAAATTTAAATGATCATGCCATTGATAATTCATTATTTTCATTATTTTTGTTAATAAACTTTCGGTAGATTTGCCTACCACCACTGTTTCTCTTTATGACCTAATTTAAGTGTTGCAAACCAAAATGTTTACACAGCCATCAGTTTGGGATAATTCAAATGCTGGTTACATGTAGCTGTAAGGGTGCTACTTTGATTTTAAAGCATATTGAATGGCTTTGTAGCATCCTACCTGAGAATATAATATAAACAAACTGGCTTCCAGAAGAGTATCTTCTTTTTAATCTTGTTCACACCCATAACTGTTGTAAGTCAAATTCTTTTGAAGTTAATTTGTGTCAACTTAAAAATAAATGTTCTTATTAACACAACAAAGATTTGAATCATTAAAGGGTAATTTTTATGAATTAATTCAAATTGTGTTAATCATGGATGCTATTTTCAGGTTGAAAAAGTTTAACATCGATAATTTGGAAACAATTGACTTGAGGACAACTTGACCCACAACATTCAAGTGTGTTACCAGTAGTGTTAATTACCTCTTAATTAATGAGTGATTGAAAGAGAACAGGACACTCCATTTTCCAATATGCTTTGCACCCTTTGGCCTGTGGTGAAGGCGAATAGGCACTGACGAAACTGACTGATTGCACTGTGGCTAAACATGGTGCCCTCAGGTCAAAGAGCTGTTTGGCTTTGGTGAAACAATGCAACAGCCTAATGTAGGTGAAACCTTCATACCAAGCAACACTCGGGTTACTCAACTTTAATTAGTCAGTCATAAATTATGTGACGTCTTCACCATCTGTGCTGGTATGCACACAGTTAAAACTTGCCAATGTCAACTGTGTCTGCTGATCCATTTGGTGGTAAATCTCCCGGAGAGTAGTATTTATTTGATGCTAGATCACCAATAAATGGCATGCTGGGAGTGAGCAGCTTGCTTGTTTCCAAATCCAAGCTAAGGTCAGTACTGAAGTCAAAATCAGTAGTGTCTATGCCAAGAGTTTTGTCACCATCAATGGTGTTTGCATTTGGAGTTTGCTCATACCTACTGACTGCCAAGCGATGCCGCAACACCTTCAGCTCATTGACCAGGATCATCTGTTGGAGTTGTAATGAAGAATTCTCTCCCATCCCTGTACTCACATGAACTGTTGGAAGCCATCTCAGGTAACGACCTGACCAGAATTTGATGCCTGGAGCAAGAGTGTTTACTCGAAGGTACGAGTTGGTGTGTATTCCATTTTCCTCACCATGGTCTAAAGAGTTTCTGTACTCAAACAGTGGGTTAAGATACGGCCCAGAGTTTTGAGATTCTTTAAGCTGCTCTGCAACAAACTCCCATAGTGATACCATGGAGTTTCCTCCTAGCTCCACTTCACACAGCTCTGCTCTTTGCTTCTCAGAGTCGAACAGGAAGGTATCAAACATGCATGCATGCATTGTGTCAAGTAGAGCATGAAGATATGTCTCAGAGAATTCAAACTCTGATGGGAACTGCTGAGTGAGTTGATAAACACAATCAATGAAGTGAAGAAACACAGGTGACTCTCCAGTATCTTCTTTCTCACTTTCCTGGAATGATTGACTGATGTGGTTGCAGCGCAAAAGAAACTGATGTCCTCCAAGAACCCACATTTTCTGAATAAGGGTTTGGAAACCTCTTATTGTTCTGTAATATGAATCCAATATCAACTGTGCAAGGCTTGCTACAACCAGCACAAAATCTCGGCCTCCAGTTTCTTTGATGATAACTGGTGAACGGTCATGACAAATTGATTGCACAACATCCATAGCAGCGACAAGCGACAGCCTCAAGTAGTGCAGCCATCTGAAGAAACCAAAGGAGACACAATGCTTTTCTTAACACCATTAATAGAAATTGTGTTGATGGTTTAAATTGTATATTACAAACCTGAAGTATTGAGACAAAATTTCACAACTAATTTCATTGCGCAAAGCTTTCAACTTGAGAACTCTGGAGAAATTAATTTTACTCACTAGATTTTCAGAAACTTTTGATTTCTGAAGCCTTTGTTGCCTGGTGATGGTAGAGTGTGTTGCCATCATTATTATTTTATTATTAAATAAGGGGGTCTGAGTTTGAGTGCTGGCTGTGTCATTATGTTGTGTTCTTGCGCCAGACACTTAGCTCTCACAGAGCCCCTTTTACTAGAAGTACAAATTTAACTGAATTGTTAGGGCAACTTGACAAAGTGCTGAAGTAAACCTCTGATGTCCAAGGAGAGGAGCAATTCACCCCATCCTTCATTACTAAGAAAACCATAATACATAATATTTATGTATTACAATTAGTTGTGTGAGAGCGGAGATGCGGTGGCGTGGTCAGTGCACTTGCCTCCAGATTGAGCAGTCCAGTCTGAAGCCCTGGCTGGAGACTGTGTTGTGTTCTTGGGCAGGACACTTTACTCTCACAGTGCCTCTCTCCACCCAAATGTATAAATGGGTACTGGCAAATTTAATACTGGGAGTGGCCCTGCCATGGACTAGCATCCCATCCAATAGGGAGTAGAATACTCCTAGTCCCTGTATGCTATAGAAACACACTCGTATGGAGACTACCAAGTTGTGTGAGAATTGTACATGCCACTCACAAAATGTTTCTGCCTTATTTCAATGTATTATCAACCAGTCAGGAGCTTTCATGAGATCTTTCTGATTGAGTAGTTTAAATTTAAGACAGTACCTTGATGTTTCCACACTAGACAGCCAACGGGCATCAAGGCTCCAAAAGTCCTTGCTGGTCTCCAGCACACAAAGCTCTCTGAGTTTCTGGAAGCTCTGTTGAAGCTCTTTTGTTGATGGACAAGTCTTCATTAAATTGATGACTTTCACCTCTTTGTGCTCAGTGTTACAGGGAATTAATGACAGTGCTCTGAAGAAGGATGTTTCTTCCTTCTCAAGAAATATGCTTTCTGGTCTAAAGAGAGAAGAATGTTGTACTGACATACTAGATAAAGTATAAATGTGAAGCAGTATAGGTAGAATGCACCACACACTGCCTCAGCACCCCTCCCTCACAAATCATCAGCTGGAATCTGTACCATTGATAAATTAATAAAGATGGTGAATTTTAAGCTTGGTAATGAAATGTGAAGGTGAATTAATCAACGTGACACGAGCATGGCACAAAGAAAAATTCTGAGTCCCCGACAGGAATCGAACCCATGACCTCCCGAACACTGGGTGGGCGATCTATCCACTGAGCTACAAGAACTCATGGAGAGCGAGGTCATTTAACTGAGCTCATATATGACAGGTGTCCTGCATACTGCTAGGATCAACGCTATGAGCTCTCCATGAGTTTTCGTAGCTCAGTGGATAGAGTGCCCGCCTGGTGGTCGGGAGGTCATGGGTTCGATTCCTGTTGGGGACTCAGAATTTTTCTTTGTCCCACGCTCGTGTCATGTTGATTAATTCACCTTCACATTTCATTACTGAGCTTAAAATTCACCATCTTTATTAATTTATCACTACTCATGATGACTTCAATAGCGTTGATCCTAGCAGTATGCAGGACACCTGTCATATATGAACTTAGTTAAATGACCTCGCTCTCCATGAGTTCTTGTAGGTCAGTGGATAGAGTGCCTGCCCGGTGTTCGGGAGGTCATGGGTTCGATTCCTGTCAGGGACTCAGAAGTTTTCTTTGTCCCATGCTCGTGTCATGTTGATTAATTCACCTTCACATCTGTACCATTGTTTCACATATTAACTACTATGGGATAGGATGCTCAGGGGACAAATTAGTATATATTTGTCCCCCTGAGCATCCCATAATAGCTACTTGAAACAATGAAATTCAAAATGGCTGCTGTATCGGTAAAAGGGTTTGTTTAAAAAAAATTATGGAATTGAAATAAAGTGTGTAAAAGTGAAAACAAAGGGGGGGGGAGGGGGTTTGCCACGCCACTGAGGTGTCACCAAGTGGATGCTGGACCATAGCCTAAGAAGGCTTGAAAGTATTAAGCAGAGCTGCCTGCTTTCTAGTCAAAAAAGACAAGTACACTGTACTTGAATCGTGGTTGGGGAACAAATGTAAAGCATTCTATAATAACTCTCAAAATGTAAGAATTATTGCAGTTGAAAACATTTGGTAATAATTCAACTCACCTTCCTGCTCCGCTATACAGCATGGGTACCCCTGTATTGGGATGACTCCAACACCATGTGGGAAGCCGTGAATCTACATAATGTAATGACATTCTGTTTATGTCTGAATCTGATAAGGAAGCGAGCACAACAAACATCTCTGATAACGATGGACATGTTTGGAATTTACTGTTAACAGTTGCTACTCTCCATGTGTCATCAACTTTAAGCCTTGTCAACTCACTCAGCCAATCATGAAGAGTTCTAAATGTCGGTATGGTGTTCAGTCTGGCAGTGCTGTTCTCTGATGAATTCTGTGCCACGCTGTATGGAAATGCAAATGACAGAACGATAGAGTTTGGTGCCTTGTAATGTGCAATTGCATTCACCATCTTTACGTGATCTTTCTTGGGTGTAAATTTCAGTCCAAATCTGACCACTCGAAAGTCCTTGCATCGGATTTCCAAGGAATGGACTTTGGATGACATGCGTGATCCTGGAAGTACTTTCTTTACCTTTGATCCCTCTGCAGTTGAACTGGAGTAGTAGAAAATATCGCTTATACAAGTTTGTGGAATGTGTAGTTCTCTTTGCATGTCTGAGTACATCTCCCCTGCTTCGGTTAAATCTGGATTTGATTGAAATACAGAGTTGAGTTGGGTTTCTGCACTGGGGTTTCTTGTCAAGAAGGACATGCGGAAGTTTGTTGCATAGAGCACTCCTGATATACCAGACTTCCTATCTGCCATTGTTTGGAATCGTAGCACATTTATGGCTTTAGCAACAACTAGTTCACCTGGTAATAATGGTGGTTCAGGGTAGCCATCTTCAGACATAGGAGAAGCACTTTGTAAAGTTGCCATTTTCTCAAAGACTTCTTCCTAAAAAAAAGTACAATGACAATGGCAAGATACATAACATCCCCTGTGGGGAGGAGGTGCTGAGCTGTCAGTACCCACAAAACTCTTATCTAAACTGGAAATACGAACACATATATGTCTAGTCCAGTGATTTTTGATATGGGCGGTATGTATTGTACACTGTTCGAATGCATTATATATTAACACAACTTTTTTCCTTTATGATTTTTAGCGAATTTCAGTGAAGCAAGCCACTCCTCACTTGATTAACCCATTAATAGGTTTAATACTTTTAAGATTTCACCTTGTCAACACGTGGATGGTAAGTGAAGTCTAATATCAAGTGAAAGTCGATCACTACTACTCGGTGAGTACAAATCTTCACAATTAAGTTTATATAACGAAATGGGCGTCAAAGATTATAAAGCTTGTATAGCTTTCTTCAATTGCAGCTACCCCCAAGAAGTCTGTGTTTTGAAAGTCTACACACTAAGACGATTACTCGGAAAAACAACATTTGTTCATAACAGAGACGAAATCAACTTAAGGGAATAAGTAAACGTACTTACGTCAAACTGATCTTTGATATTCAACACACGTTAACTGAATGAATTAGTTCACAGCTGCAGCAGTCCACCCATAACCAGAATTCCTCAGCACAAATCGAGCAAACCTTCGTTGATGTGTCCTTCTAAACGACAATCTTCTCTATGAAATGTATCTCGATCGTTACAGAATATTGTTTCCTCCTTAAATGATATTCTGGACGAAACCTCTTATCGTAAACAAGCGATAACGACGGCTCCATTTCCCCTGGAATGCATATTGCATGTAGTACTGTTAGTAAAATTGAAAAATATTAATCTCCTCTGGGAACTGGCACCGAATATCGGTTTTATGACTGCGCTACTGAGCGGGGTAGAGAGGAAATGTTGTTTGTCACTAGGGGCCTCACGGACGTCACAACACGTTTATAAAGTGGTTTTGCTCAGAGACTTGTTCTTCAAATAACAAAGTAAAAAGCACTGGCCTTCTGTTTTGTTTATTTTTGCAGTGTAAACTGACTTAATTAACCAATTTTTACTACATATCACCTAAAGGCTATGGACCTGTAAGTACCCCTGGATTGGTCGTGTTTTTGTTACACAGTGCACGTGATCCTTTCCGGTTCGTCTGATTGGCATGTTCCTCAACCCTATCGAAGCGAACCGAAGCGTCCGTTTGCAGGGCCTGTGACCATCCTGCCTTCCAACCTTCCAAACTTTTTGCAAATCTCGGACTTTAAATCTCCTGAAAATGGTAGTGTTAACTGAATCAGATCAGGAGCAGAACTCTCAAGGTATTAAATCAGAGTTTCAGCTTTAAATATTTATGATAGTTTAAGCGATACATGGTTGAATGTAGTTTTGAAATGGCCTTGTTGGAGGAGTTAATTGATCGAGTTGCTTCCTGCACTTTTGCATTCCATTATGAGAATCTCGATCACTGATTGCCCTCAATTCATAAGAATTTATCAAGATATAGAATAACGCTGTTTTGGAATCAAGCCAAAATTTGTGCCACAAGTTGTTCGGATCGGGGGCAGATATGTTATTTTTAGCCTGTTTCTTTCAATGCGTGGTTGTTGATTTCATCCAGACCATCCCATTCCTGCCGTTTTACAGTGTTTATTAAATGTGCAGTGTGCTGCAGAGGCGAATTCCCAAGTTTACGAAAATTGTTTTTCTAATAAAATATAATTATACCACAAATTTTCAGCTGCTTTTAAAGTAGTGTAAGTAATATAATTTTCTCCATCAAGTGATAATTCTATGGTCAATTTCGTTCCAATTTATATTTGCCCCGTGAAAAAGAGTACAGTTAAGGCTTATTTTGATCAGACTTTGAACCGCTATTAACGTGTTCAGTCTTGATTGAGAATTAAACTTCTCTCCAAAACATCTGGTGTTCACTTTGTACATGTATCCACAGAAATCATTTGAATAATGACAATCATTTGACTTAAAATTAACTGATAAGCTTGTGTTAAAGTGAATATAGGCAAATCACGTTTGGGGTAGATAAAAGCTCGGTTATTAAACTGTAACATTTTCTAATAAATATGTATGAGTAAATAGATAAATCTTCATTTGCAGGAGATGAAATGCTTGTTGGAATGGGTTGATAAGAAAAAATACCATTAATAAATTTCAAATTTATTATTAAGATCCAAGGTGTTTTCAATTCATTATGAATGTCTGGGTTCACAGCTCATAATGAGATATAGTTTGTAAAATAACTCCCTGCTTTAGTGCTCCATGTGTATCCTTATCAGTTTGGTCAGTTTTTCAGTTTTTTCGTCAGTTTTCAAATCATGAAAAAGCAGAACAAAACAAAGACATGAAAATAATAATAATTATCAGGGGTGGATTTAAGAAGTGCCGTGACCTCCCCATTTTTCTTGTATTTTGGAAAAAATAAATTCAACCATCTTAAGAGCAGAATTTTTCATTTGATTTGAGTGGAGGGAGTGGCTTGCACTCTGCCACAATTTCTTTTGCCCTCTCTATCTGAATTTTCTGGATCCACCCCTGATTATATTATTGTGTTTATGGGAAGAACACTTTATCTCAATGCATGTATCTGTAACTGCAAGTTGGGAGGTACGAATTGTAGACTATTACACATGTGATAACTCCATGACATATATGTTTGTACTTGTGTCTTGTTAGTTGTAATGAAATGAAGATGTATAATTTAAAGATGTCTTTTTATTGTATTGTACAAAATCACCCTCCAAACTAATCTCTAGGTAGAAACAATATGAACAATAATAGAAAACAGGCTATATTTTTTCAAATTGTACCATCCTTGACATGTAAGATTTCATTTCAAGGTGATGTTGTTGTTTCACTTGTTTCTGTAGCAGTGGAGACTGTGTTAAAGTCACTTGATGATCCACAGACAGCAGGACTTATCCTTGAAGAACAGGCAAATGCTTTGAAAAGTATTCTTGGTGATGCTTCTGTTTTGAAACTTATCAGGGTAAGTTTTTCTCAGAAAGTGGAAAACATATTCTGATTGGCTGCGAAGGATAGCCCATAGGTTTCAGTGCCAAATAAAAAGTGTTATGGCCTACTTTTTAAAGGAAATGGCTTTTCTTGAGAAATTTGGTCATTACTCAGGGCTCAAGGTAAGACTAACTGCTTCATGCATTGCTTTGACTTATTATTAGTGGCTGTTCAGAAAAGTACCTACATGTGGTAGCCTGGACTCTTCCTTGAGCACATGCACACAGCTGGAATAAGGATGCTGTGCGTTGTCAATTTTTACCAATCAGAGACTTGCCTAAACAAATTAAACAGACTGCCTAAAGTATCTTTCTGATAGTTACTTGTTCAGTTCCAGTCTCTGATAATACATGGCAGTTTTATATCTGCATGTAAATATTTAAATTTAGAAATGTTTCAAGATTTTTTCTTGACCACCTAAGTTGCATTCGTAAAATTATTGCAATGATCTTTCATGCAGTATACATGTGTATAACCTTTGTTATCTTCATTAGGCACATGAGAAACTTGAAGAAGGTCGCAAGCAAGTGGAAACACAAGACACTGCTGAGCTTGCAGTGGAGGTAAGACCAAATAGAACTACCGTGCCAAGAAATGCCAAGTCACTATTAATCGCTGTCCTTCAATTTACTCTTATGCTTTGAAAACCTGTCCACTCCATGGAAGAGACACAAGTATTGCTGTGAATAAACCAGAAAAAAAGAACAAAAATCTTTGCTGACCAACTACTGTACAATGTCAAGGCTGATGGATTTATTTTGTCTTTTGCTTGCTCAAAGGGCAGGTGAAGGAAAACTTTAATGAAAATTCAAATGCAGGTCTTTCACTGTTCTTTCACTGCCTGGAACAGCATTTTAATGGCAAAATTGGAGCTTTAGAGAGTGCTTTTAACATATATGGTAATGTTACGTTACAGGTTAACACTGACCTTGAACCCCAAGTTGCAAGTGACGATAGTGCTGCCGAGTTGTCTGGCCTCCTGCAGGACCCGCATTTCATGGTATAAGATTTTTTAAGTCCATAAATATTTTCAGGAAATATCAAGCTGCAGTGGACTTAGCAAGGGTGCACCAACTTAATGCTTTCTATAAAATGACAGCTGCTACTCTGCAGTGGCTATGTGAGCTTTAACACTTAACAGTCACCTAATTTGTCACAATTATTTTATTTTTTTGTCATGTTTGTCAAATTTCTCACAGACACCAAGCCACTTTGTCCTGTAAACTTTTGTTTCTTGTTGAGGCTAAAGCTTATTTGTGAGATCATCTAGTAAAATTTTCAGTTAAATAACCATGAAGCCCATGGAGTTCTGATGATAGATTATTGGAGGTTCACAGGTAATTTTTGTAACATGATGATAATACTTCATCTTTTACTTTATCAGGCATTATTAGAAGTTCATGATGCTGTTGCATTTAAGACATATGCTTCTCCACCTCCTTCTCCTGGCCTGGGCAACGAGCCTGGAACAGCGAATGGTGTAGGTGGTCAGCCAATCAGAATGGTCGGGTTGCATAAACAACCTAACAAACCACTGGTAAGTTTTACAGCCATTAATTAATGACCAAATGTTTCAGCTTCTCTTCTACTTACAGTCTTGTCATTAGCTGCTGGTGTCTTTGTACAGAATTCTTACTGGTTTTCCTTTTTTGCTAAAATTGTTTTTCACATTTAAAGATTTACATGTATCATAGTGACTTTTGTATTTATTCATATAGTATATTTTTTTCTTTTGATAATTTTGTCACTATAGGGAATGACATTGGTTGTTGAAAAAGGAGATCTTGTTGTTGCTAGAATCATTCATGGAGGGATGATTGACAGACAAGGTATGATTGGCAACTTTTATTAAAGGAGAGACAGTCTCGGGTACTTAAATTAAACTTGTGAAAAGTTCATGCCCAAAAAGACAGTAGCTTTTTGTTAACATGCTATGGTAAAAGTGAATTGCTTTCATGTGGTAAATTTACATCTTGCTTTTTTTTTTTTTGGATGTAACAAAACATAATAAAAAAGAAATTCTCCAATTTATTAAGGTCTTCTTCATGTTGGTGATAAAATAAAAGAAGTGAATGGGAGAGATATGAGTGGAAATCCTAAAGAGCTGCAAGATTTACTGGTAAGACTTAAACTTTGATAAAAATAAAAATAAAAGATCCTTAAAAATATTGAATGGTCAGTTGCTTGTTAAAGCATTTAACAAGAAATATAAGGAGTAATAACTTTGACATTCTACAATTTATTTTCTTCATAATGATGTTGGATACATCGAACAAGGTTACTACTTAAAAAATACAAAAGTTAGTATAAATGCCAGTCTAGGAGTTCATGTGGAAGATACATGTACAACCATTTAAAAGCCAAGTAAGAATTCAATTTTGTGTTTTATTTTGTTTTTTCAGCGTGAATCCACAGGCAAGATCTTTCTCAAAGTTGTCCCCACTAATCTGGAGTCACCTGCCTTGAGTCAGGTATAAACCCGTAATAATATAACTGTTTATTTAGCGATGAGTATTTAATTTGCATAATAGCATGTTAACTACAGTATGTGCAACAACCTTTCTTGAGACAGGTAACTGTGCAATTTGGCAAATGCTTCTTATCAAACTGTCACTTAGTTAGCATGTACTAACATCATAGTATCTTATTGTGCACCAAGTATTTACCAACAAGTTGGTACAATTTGTTTACCATTTAGGTATTTCTTCGTGCTCATTTTGACTATGACCCTGAAAAAGACAGCATGATCCCATGTCGAGATGCTGGTTTGTCCTTCAAGAATGGTGATGTACTGCAGATTGTTGAGCAGGATGATCCCAATTGGTGGCAAGTAAGTATTTTCAAGTCTTATTTACCTCTGAAAAAAATACCAGTCTCTTTGCCAGACTAAGTGGCAAACATCAAAAATGATAATCTTCAAGTTGTTTTTTACTTTCTTTACATTGTACTATTGTACATGAGATTATTCAGAACAGGTACAAAAATGAGACAACATATTCCGTAATTACTGGATTATTTTTGTAGTGTTTCAGTTGTGACACTTATTTGACAAGCAAATGTTACCAGCCAAATCAAAATATTTTGAACTTGAAGACATTGCAATTCAGGAGAATAATTTCCAAGGATGGTTATATTTGTTTTTTTATCTAGACTCCTCAAACAATTCATTCTGGAAATGCTTCAACATCTTAAGTGCTTCATTGTTAAGAATGATTGTGACGCCTATTAAGGGTGGTTCTTTTTGATATATTTGATCTCATGTGGTGCTTGATTCGGTGCAGGTGCTTAATTGGTGGTGGTGCTTAATTAAACAAACAGGGTACTTTATCATTTGAAATTTGCATAATTTTTTTCTCATTTCAGGCAAAGAGAACTGATGGTTCTCATGAGGCAGGAATTATTCCAAGTCAAATCTGCGAGGAGAGGTACTGTGCTTCCCTGTTGTTAGCTGGTTGTGAGCCTCTTTTAATGAATAATTATTACCAGTAAAACAAGTTAGCTGACAAGTAGTTAACAATACAATGTCATCAGTATTAACACATAATAATATTATATTTCCATGTACTTGCATTGATTCTTAGGAGAAGATCATTTGTTAAGAAAGACAGGCCTGGCAGTGGATTTTGTAAGTTGTTTTTAGATCAAACAAAATGATCAGAAGGAATTTTAATTTTTTCATTATCCTGATGTTTGGAAGTAAAGACACGTACACATACAGAGCATCTTCGTGTTGATCAATGCTAAGTTACGGTTACGTGAATGGGAGTCAATAAGGAATTGAACAAAACTATGGACACCCGTCCCCTCCCCTCTACTCCATCCGTCCCTTCCACCCCACTCCTCCCCTCCACCCCTTCGTCATGTTGGTGTGCTTGAAATTAGTCGACTGAACAGTCAGATGACTAGAAATGATAGTTTTCAATGTTGTGTTGATTTTTCAGTGTGTGGTGGTAAAAAGAAGCAAAAAATTATGTACAAGTCAGCAAAAAATGCTGGTGAGTTGAGATTGCTCATGTGCTCTGTGTTACAGTGGATACCTGGAGTGGATGATCTTTTCCTTTGGTTATTTCTTTAAATATATGTATTAATATATTTTTATAACTTAAGTGCTTCTTGATGATGTATTCAACTCTTTCATATTTCAATTAGATTTTGACAGACATGAAATGACTATTTATGAAGAAGTTGCCAAGATGCCACCTTTTCACCGCAAGACACTGGTTCTTGTGGGTAAGGATACATATGTGAAGGAATATAGATTTTTAAAGAAGCTGCTACTTAGAAAAAGTGGAAGAGGCAGAGTTAAAAAAGTTTTCATTATGTAATCTAGACGATTTTGTTATTAAAAGAACAACAGCTCTATGAAGTACACATTTGATGTCATGATAGCCCCTTTCCTACTTAAATCAGGTAGAACTTCCCTACGTTTCCCACCCCATTCTCTTTAATTCCATTTTGTGATAAGCCCTTTCTTCAAACCTGTTGAAGTTTGAATGAGCTTTCCATCAGCCTCATCCTAACATGGTTGTCTAAGAAGATAACAAGAAGGAGAAAATAAATTCCAGAGTTTATGGTAATTCAGTATTTCCTCCATTACTTGTTTCTCAGTAATGCTAAATTGACAATCCATTCTCTCTGAACAGGATCCTCTATTAATTATTATTTAAACAATATACTGTTCCAAACTGCCTTGGTTTAAACTTGTTTCCATGTACATTCAGTGAGAGCTGCAGGAATGTGCTTCTTTGCTGCATCATGAAGTTTTTCTGAATGTCTTTTGATCAAATGATGGTGTGTGTAATAGGAAAGGGTGGGTGGTATAAAGAAGATTGTAGTATACAGATTCTTCATAACAACGAGTACAACCAAATTTCAACTTGTTTGCAGGTGCTCAGGGTGTAGGTAGAAGAACACTGAAAAACAGGATGATCCTGTCTGACAGGTTCAGATTTGGTACCACCATTCCCCGTAAGTAATACTTAACATCTGTGGCCTCTTCTTCCAGTCCAGTTTTAGAGCTGAAATATGTTTCATTTTAGTGATTAAATTTTGCAATCCAAACCAAAGAGTTTGTCATATGGGTGTACGTAATGCAAAGTCACTGTTTCTGTGGTTGAAATTATCATGTGATTAGATTACTTTTACTCTAAGTTGGAAAAAGATCTTGAGTATGGCAGTGTGTTTTGAAGTGGAAGTGACAGGCATAACACCTGTAGAACGTACATGTATTGCTGAATGCTGTCATTTTTTGTCTCTGATGTCTTCTGTGTAGATTCGAAAAGTTAAAATTATGCAAATTAAGGAAAGAAACAAGAAGCAAATGAGAGGAGACAGGGAAAAATAATGGCAGTTTCATTGTTATTCAAATTCCTGTTTCTGAGAAATGGGAAATACTGAAATACTCTGTTTCTCCTTCTTTCCTCAGTTATGTTCTCACTGCCAAAATACTCTTCTTTGGCTTCACAATCATGTATTTGCATTGCATAGTATGAAATGAAGAGACTGCTTGCCTCAGGCTTAAGCCCAGGATTTGAAAATTGAGTGTCCAAACATTGCTATAGGGTCTGCTCAAATGAACAATTTTGTATTTAAACAAGTGAAAAATAAAACAACTTTCTTTAAAGTGGATGGTCACATGACTCCTGGATGCCCATCTGGCCTAGAGCCCAGCCCTGCAGCCTAGATTGCAAGAGATTTTATACACAAAAATTATTCTTCCATGTAGACACAACACGTGAGCCAAGAGAAGGTGAAGAAAATGGTAAAGGATATCACTTTGCAAGTCGTGAAGAAGTAGAGTCAGACATCAGAGCTGGAAAGTATCTTGAGCATGGAGACTATGAAGGTAACCTGTATGGAACTAAGGTTGATAGCATTCGTGATGTCATGCGCTCTGGAAAGATGTGCATTCTGGATGTTAACCCAACGGTAAGAGTTTAGAATAACATTGTGATATCTTTATACATGTAGAAGCATTGAGAATTATATTCTTGGAAAATTTGTCATGTGTGGTTTACAAAAATTTTCCAGCAGAAGTATTGATTTATAAAGTGATTTGTTATCTTTGAAGTATACTTTAAAGAGGAGGAGGACTTATTTTCAGTAATTTTTTTAAATCTATTAGTCTATAATTTACCTTTGTATTTTTAATATATTTTTTAATTTGTGTATTTATGTTTTAATAATTTAATGTTATTTTGGATCGGGACCTTTCTGTAGATCACCTACGGGTGAGAAAGCTTCCCGTTAAAATATCATTATTAACTTTAGCCACCACCTAATTCTTAGAAGCCTCTCCCTCCAGTCCTACCCAACAGTTTCACTGTGAATAAGATTTGTTGTATTACACACTGTTGGAGTACTTTTCACCTTTTAACCAGGGATTGTTTGGTTCATTTGCAGGCATTGAAGATCCTCAAGACACCAGAATTTATGCCATATGTTGTATTTATTGCCTCTCCACCAGTTGATACTCTTGTGGAGATTCATAAGCGTGCCACATCAGAGGGCACTATTACCAAGAAACAAACAGTGAGTACAGAACTCTAATAGCCCACTTGCATGATGCTGTTATTCAACTTCAACAACTGGAATTTCCTTTTCCTGTTTAACTGACTGCACATTGAATGTTTGATGCCGATGAAAACATACAGCTGTTATGATATGTAGTTTAATACTGAAGTGGAACCTCCTTTAGTCAGATACTCCTCTTTTGTAAACATTCAGTCCTGGTTGCAGCACCATGTCAACAATGAATTTATCACCTCTCATCATTAGATAGTTTTTCGTACTCAGTAGACAGACAAACACTCTTTATGTCCATTGACCAGAATTTAAACTCTTTCATTCTTGTTCCCAGAGGCTGTGCTCCTTGGGGTCAGCACCAAGAATCGCGACCTCTGGCCGGACCCAATTTTCTAAGCATGCGTAGAGTATTTGTTTTGTATTCTTAGCCAATCAGATTTGCCAGATTTGATGGGAAGTCCATGAATCGCAGACTTCCAGTGTCTCTGAGCGTGCTCAGAAAATCGGGTCCGGCCAGAGGTCATGATTCTTGGTGCTGACCAAAAGGAGTGCGGCCTCTGGGGACGAGAATGAAACTCTTATATCAAGTGCAAGTTAATTCAGTCCACGCATGAGATAATAAGGCACTTGATCATCTCAAAACAAAATAAAAGAACTTTTAATGAAATGAAATGCAAAGTAAAAAGCATCACTTCAATGTAAATTTTAACGCGACCAAAATTGAATAAACTTTTTGCTTTTTGATTAGGATGAAGATCTACAAAGGACCGTGGAGGAATCTGAAAAACTGTACAGCAACTATGCACATTATTTTGATAAGGTTATTGTAAACGAGAACCTGGATGATGCATTGAATGAGCTCAAGAAATGCATTGAGGCACTCAGCACCGAGCCACAGTGGGTACCAGTCAGCTGGGTATACTAATATTCAGTCAGGAGAAGTTTACTGAGAGAATTCTCAATATCATAAAATGAGCATTATAAACTGAAAGCCAAGTGATTCAAGGCTGGAATATTTTTACTCAGGAGACATGCATATTGCTTTGATACGTTTAATTGTTTGATTTGCTCTCAATATTCCATATATTAGTTAACATTTTTTTAATCAATGGTCACTATTGAGGCAGGGATGCAAGAGGCTGTCGTTGTTAAGCACAAAGGAAGTATAACAGTTGCTCGAGGTGATAGCCAAAAGCTACTCTATCTTATTAATCTCCCAAGAACGTCCATAACTCAATAGTGCTTGCTACACCATTTACCATTTTGCCTCACAGTATCAACAAAATGCAAACCAAACAACCAGAACCAAACCTCAAAACTTAGACACTGATGTTGTGTTGTTGCGTTTGGACGTGCACTCTTGCTTCAAAAGAACTTTCACTTTAACATCTTTAGGCTAACTAAATTATTTCCTCTCAAGGTAGATAGTGAAACCTTTTGTTGCTACCTTAAAGACATTTGTACATTTTCTAGCAACTGGACTCAAAACTTTGGAAAACCTTGCGGTAAAATGCATATATCTGTACTCAAGTGAGCATTAGCTATGGTCAGCATATGGGCAGATAGGATACTAATATGCCAAACTGACCGATCAGAACACATGCAGAATACTTTGGAATGGCAGTGTTCTGATAAACTAAGAAGAATCACAAGGTCTGCAGTGAGGTGTAATAAAAATACATTAATAATAAATTAGTCCCCAGTTTTCCCAGCTGAAATACCCCTAGTTTTTAGTTTTTAGTTACTTAGCAATTAGTTAACTGCAAACGACCCCACAAGCTCATGTAGCTTTAATACTCATCGTTTTAAAATAAAGGTTATCTATCTATCTATCTATCTATCTAACTTGCAAGCCTGAAGATTTTTGGAACTTTGTTAACACTGATCTTGTAAAATTGTTTCTCACAAGGCAAGTATTGTGCTGTAGTCAACCTAGTCTTTTTGGGGTTGCCATGGAAATAATGTGTTGATGAGTTTTGATAACGTAAATAATGTTTGCAAAGGAGACTTGAGCCAACACTGTTATCATACAAAATAGCAGAAGGTGTTAGTATTCATGATGCATTAGTAGGTTTTAGGGCTGTAGAATTTTTTACTAGTATGAATTAATAAAAACAAACAAAACAATGCCTAGATTTGAGTCACTGCATTTATGAGAAGTCAATCACCACAGAAAAAACCTCATGGGCATTAAGCAGCCCTTAGTTGATTCAAGAAAGTTTGATTGAGCTTTGAAAGAGGCAATTTAGAGCACAGGTAGTATGCACAATTGAATTCCAGTTACTACAGGTAAACATTAATGTGAATTAAGCCCACACTTTGACCCACCAACTGAGGAAGTGTTACTAATGCTAATTCCTGTTCAACACCCTGCTAACTAACCAAATAACACCAAAGAGGGAGACGGGAAACTTGGATGCAGTCATCCTGCAGGAGGAGAGTGAAAAACATGATCAAGGAATTGGTGGATGGACAGATGAATGTCTCCACAATAACACTTCATCAGCCAGGGAAAACACAAGAAGAATTATTATGGACCTAAAACCTAGTGTTGCTGAAAATAGGAACAGAAAAACAAGACAGAATTTTTTACAAAATGTAAATATTAACAAGTTTATTTTGCTTTGTGAATAACAGTATGGACTACTAAAACTAAAAGCACCGAAGTTGAAAGCTTACAAGGTCCAATTGTTTGTACGCTGATCCTCGCTTATTATGAACCAGTTAGGAGAAGGCTCATCAGCCTTCAACCAATTAAAATCATTGACTAGCGACCAATTATTCTCTGAAGGATCAAGACCTGCTGACGCAAAGTCACTCTTCAGGTTTTCATATTTCCAGTTAAATGGAGCAAAGCCCAGATTGGAACAATCCTCAACAATGGCCCTGCTTGTCACATGAAGGTAAAACTTGCTGTCTGTGGTGCTATGAACCCGCAGCTGATGACACGGAAAAACAAACTTGCAACTGAGACAGTCTTCAATGAATACAGCTCCAGAAACTGGTCCACATAACAGAGTGCAGTCCTTTAGCTTATTCATAAGTAGGGCTGATGGTGCTCCATAAATTATGATATTGCAGTTCTGAAGATCTCTAAGTGTGATGTCTCGATTCTTGACCTGTGATGGAGCTAAGGTGAGTGTGTCGTCTGAAACCCCTTGAAAACCAAGACTGGCATCTGCAATCTTTTTTTCTGTACCTGACAGAGCATCCCCTTTGTTCTTAATTTCTTGCTTGATTTGTCCTTCCTAACAAACAATATTTTTACAAGGTTTAGAAGTATTTATTATTATAGTACTCCCTCTATCTTCCCAACTTCACAAGATGTTATGTGTAACATGAAGAAAAATTATAAGTGGTATCTCCAACATAACAAAGTGCCAAGGGACGCGGAAAATGTGTTTGTTAGAACAGGGATTTGTTATATCTGGGTTCTATTCCATACACATGATCAAAAGTCTGTTGATAGTCAGCTGAGTGTCAACTTATATGTATTGACACTCAATGGCATGTCTGCCAAAATTAATTGACACTCGATCGACTGTCGACTGGAAAGATGATCGAGTATCGATCAAGTGTTGATTGAGGGTATCAGTTGAGGGTCTTGATAGACAGTCTGTGGATGCCTCTGGAAAACATGATCCCTGAAATAGGATGGGCTGGAATCCAGATTGAGTGTTCTATGCATGCTCATCTAGTCCCCAGGGTCTACATGTTTTTGGTCAACGGTGACCAAATAGACTAATGCTTGACACTCTGGATGAACTAAAAAAACAGGAGGTCCAGTATGACTGTGTGCATACATTCAAGTTCAAATAATTATAACATTTCTGAACATGTGTAGAACGAGTAACCACTATGACTAATTCTGGCTCACATTACTATTTCTTGCAGGGATCTTGATTTCTTAGTGCTAACCAAAAGGCTTGTGGCCTTTTGGAATGGAGTAGGATTCCCAGGGGCTATGATTCTTTTGGTTTTCGATGAGGGTCACAACCTCTAGCTACCACTTGCTATTGATTTATGAACCTTCCCCCCACCCCCACCCCCCCCCCCCCCCCCCCACAAATGACTCCCTCTGTTGTTGAGTCCCTTTCAAAAATCTTGAAAATTCACAAGCTGCCTGGGAGCTCTGCATAGCGTTTAAGGTATTAGATAAGCTTAACTCACTCGTAGACATCTTATGGACACACACCTCTTTTACCGACGACTCTTTTTTCCTCACTTTGAAAGCAAACTTCTTCTTTGGTATGTATTCTTCTCGTTTCTCGTTGATCTCTTGCTGTAACGCTTTTAAACTGTCCTGTGACACTTGAATGTCACGAGAAGGTAAAAACATTGTTGAATCCGCCAAAAACTTTTGGAGTTTTTGGCACTTATCTGACAAGCAATCGAAGAATTCTACCGCCTTCATTTTATTGCCAGCTTCTATCAGTTCTGCCCTTTTACCTAGCTGTTCCTCTATTGCTCCCTTCTCCTTGGCGAAAGTAGATGTGATATATTCTATTGTTTCTGTTGGCTGTTCGTTGCTTTCCTTATCAGCTTTACGTCTTTCAATGGCTGCCAATCGTTCTTCGTTCCGTTTCTCAAGTCGCTCCCTAACATCGGCCATTTTCGAATAATTTTTGAGAAGACCCGGATGCTAAGCTCGAAGGCTAGGCTACTATTTTTTGTCAAAGATTCGCGCATGGTGGCCATCTTGCCTGAAAATGAGTTAGCCGAAAACATCTTTAGTTATTAGCTTGTAACGTGACGGAAAATGAATCCGTACGCGTATCAACAAGCACAATTACAACAACAGCAGCAGCAACAACAACAGCAGTATCAATACCAAGCCCACTACCCTCAACAACAGCCGTATTACTACATTCAACAACAACCTTCCACTCAACCGCAAACGGCTTACCAGACTCCTCAGCAGTATGCTCAATACGGAACAATAGGCTATCAAAATCACCAAACACCTGCCAATACAGGACAATATTCTTTACAAGGATATCCACAAGTCGCTGGAGCACAGTATGTGGCGACAAGCCTCACAGGACAAACCTTTTACGCGACGGCCGCTCAACCCAGCCAAGCCGTCCACGAACAAGCAGCAGTCCAACCTCAGAACCAACAGGCTGTCAGCGACGAACAACCACCGCCATTACCGCCGGAGCAATCCGATTCTTCTGCTGCTGCTGCCCCTCCTCCCTTACCTCCTGAACCGGCACCCACATCAACAGCGGTTGAACAACAGATTTCTGAATCTCAGAAGCAGTACCAGGAGAAGTATGCAGCGTGGCAGCAGCAATATGCCCAGTGGCAGGCACAGCATCAAAACCATCCTGATCAGAAACAATATCAAGAATGGCAGAAGCAAATGAGTCAATGGCAACAACATAACCAAACCCTGTTACAGATGAAAGCAGCAGACGGTCAACATCAGCAGACAACTGAACAGCATGCTGTGACAGCTACTGTGACTTCACAGGGTCAAAGACAGGCTATTAAACAACAACAGCCACATCATCCAGGGGAAAGTTTTGTTGCTGCCCAGCAAGGACAACAGCAGTCATATGAACAATATCAACAACAACAATCACATTACCAACAACAACAACAATTACCTTACCAACAACAACAGCAACAACAACAACAATCATCTTACCAACAACAACAACAATCACCTTACCAACAACAACAACAACAATCACCTTACCAACAACAACAGCAACAACAACAACAATCATCTTACCAACAACAACAACAATCACCTTACCAACAACAACAACAACAACAACAATCATCTTACCAACAACAACAACAACAACAACTTCTTCAAAACCAGCAGCACCGTCAGCCATCTCAGTCTCAATGGTCTCAAAATACTTCCATGCAAAATCAGCAAGGCCTAAATCAACAGTATAATCAGCAACAAAGCCATAATTATCATAACCAAAACCGACAATACCAACAGCAACAACACCAACCATGGAAATCACAGCATGAACAACAGCAAAAACCAAACTGGATGCAACATCAGAAAGGTGATGGTGACCAGAACTCTAAGAATAACAATCAAGCTTCATTGCCAACAAACATTCCTGACTTGATGCAAAACAAGCCTATTGGAACTCACAAAGCTACAATCCAACAAAATCAGCTTCCAAACTGGATGGAGTCTGGCAAAACCTCAACATTGTCAAGCCAACCAGGACAGAACCCTAGGTGGATGCCACCTGCAAAGGCAGTATCAAATCAACAACAGAGAACTGCAGTTAGTGACAGTGGTGCTAAACAACTTCCAAAATGGTTGCAGGCTAAGCAAGGCTTGTCAAATCAACATCAACCATCTGAAAGGAATCAACAAGAAGAAAATAAGATGCCAAAATGGTTACAAGAAAAACTTGAAAAAACTGAACAAGATGTCAAACAAGAAGCTGCAAAGAAAGCTCTTGAGGCTCAAAAGAAACAAGTTCCAAAATGGCTACAGGAAAAAGTTCCAAAAACTAGTCAAGCTCAAGCTGTCACTTATGGCCAACAGTCACAAGAAAAGCAAATTCCAAAGTGGCTTAGTAAAGACAAACCTTCAGTAGATGGTAGCCAAACAGGAGACCAAGTGAAACAGGGTCACATACCAAAATGGCTTCAGTCTAAGACAACAGTTGCTCCAGGTAGTACTGTGACACAAACATCATCAGGTACATGTAGAGATAGGATTATAATCTGGTTGTTTTAATTCAAAACAGTCATAATACATAGAGAAACTACATGTAAGTTTTAAGTTCTGTAGCCTTTTGCAGTTACAAAGAAAGCCAGAGCCATCACGTTTACACCACATTGTTATCTCCAGCTGTTGGGTATTTAACTTCAGTAATGTTTCTTTTGCAACTCCCTGATCTCCAATGTGACTAAAAATTGAGTAGTTCGTATAGTGTGATCGTCCGGGTGAGTGTATTTCTGAAAAGAACTGTTGTTGGTGACTGACGTTTCGACAACCTGAGCGGAAGTCATCTTCAGAGTCAAGGGAATAGTGTTTGTCAGTCGATGATCTTATAAGTCTGGTCCGTTGAACGTGATTGCTCAGTATAGCCATGATGGTATTGGCTGAAAGACTCGTGTAAAGTTTGTCATCAGTCATTGGTGGGTTGAGTGTTGGCAACCAGATAATTATTTAGAACTGTGGGCAATTCTCCTTTTTTGCAAGGTTAAAAAAAGCACTGGAGTATTTTTAGCTACTCTTGGACTGTGCACCTGTAATTAGTTATTGTTTTCAACTGTCTTGCTCTTTACAGGGAAAACCAAGTCTATTGAGTGTTCATTGATAAGCATTAACTACAATTTAGATTAAATTGTAGTTAACAGTTGGTTTATATCTACTTGCATGTCTAAATCTCTAGAATGTGACTTTTTTTCCTTGTATATAAGTAAGAAACCAGCATTTCAGAAGTTTTTTCCCACTTTAAATTCATTGCTTTTTGTTTATTTCTGGTTAGATTATAAATTGGTTATTTTCGTATGTTTCAGCTGAAACATCCACAAAATTGTCAGTAGAGTGGGATAAAAGTGAAAGGTATGTATTTATAAGATGAAGAGGTTTTCCTTTTATGATATTGGGAGATTATTTTTGTGTTACACAAAAGCACTACTTGATAATGCATCTCAAATAACATGGTTAACATTACAATAATCTAAGTTAAAAGCAACTCACATGCACCCAACATTAACGCAGAATTGTAGAGTGCATTCCTAAATATAATTTACTGAATGAAAGATGAATGTTCAGCAGTCTAACAGGTACATGACTATACATATAAATACCTATATAACTATATAAATACTACATGAACAGAGAATTGTGTGCTTTGCAACAGCTTTCATTTGGATAGTCACATAATAAATGTTGTATCTGTCGACACAGAAACTACATGATTGTATAACATTGTGCAAGTGAAGCTTGAACTGCAAAATGCAGAACACTGTTTTAAATTTCTTCTCAATGTGACAGGAGGCTTACCCTGAACTCTTACCTGGAAAAGTAACATTGAGAAATGATTTTGAATCCTTTTCTAACAGAAATGTATCTTCTGCTCCGGTTACCTTGAGTCCACTCAAGCTGGATCCTCTCAAGGAGCTAGAACTGCTACGACGACAACAAGAACAACTCCAACAGCTTCAGCAGCTTCAGCAGCTTGGGAAACACTTGAAGCAGACTTCCGCATCAGATGTTCCTGTGAAATCAGAATCAACTGCAAGCAAGTCATCAAGTGCTGTTATTAGTACAACTAAGGCTGAGTCTGGGACAGGTGACTCAAGGTCGTTACAGTACAGCCATGGGACTCAGGGTACGCCAGCTCAAGAGAAAAATAGCACTGCAGCAGATCGAAACACAGGTAGTGTAACTTTTGTTTCAGTGGTAACTTTGGATGTGGCTGAATAACGTTTTGGAAGTTTTGGTAAACTAAATGAGAGACTCAAGAAATGTAAGAATCAAAAAAGTTTAAAGTTTGTGGCTGGTCTTGGCCCATAAATAAGCCCACACAAAATAACTTGGTCAACTTTCTTCCATCTTAACTTCACATTACCTCGGTAATCCATTCAAGTTTACACTCTGTTATTGGGGTTTCTCCTTGTTTGACTGCATCAGAGAGATTTTTTTATGTTGGATGAAAACAGTGTTCTCCTTTTCAGGCAGTAACTGGTAAAATTTATTAGCTGTAGCGCCACTTATTACTGCCTAAAAACGCTTGGATTTCTATAAAATTTACTGGTTAAAAGAAATAAGTAGTTGAAAAACCTCTGACATTTTCCTCCGAGTGCACACAGATAACTAATTAAAAGTATTTGTTCTCAGTGATGTGTGGTCATAAAACCTGAAGGAGTTTACGGAAAAGTATTTGTGTAATTTAGTTTCTTGACAGTAATACCGTAAATACATGAACCTTGACAATAGCATCATGAGGACATGGAAAACATTATTTATTATTTATTTTTTCTTGTTTATAAATGCATTGTTAATCAGTATTGGTAACGTAATTAGTCCTAATTTCTCCTTTTCAGTTTCCACTGAGAGAAATTTAAAACAAAAAGGCGCAAAGCAACCTTGTAAATTTTTTCCTAATTGTCGATTTGGAACCAGTTGTCGTTTTCAACACCCTCCTTGCAAGTTTGGTTCAAGGTATGTCAGTTATTGTAGCACTTAAAAGAAATTTGACTCAAACTTTATTCTGTAAATAGCATTAAATGCATTTTTCTTTCATTCCCAGTGGTATTCTTAATAACTCTACATGTATTTCAGCGTCAACGATAATTTAATTAGTTTTGCATCAAGGCCTTAAAGGCTGAATTAAATCTGCAAAGAAACACATTTAAGCTATGATCACCTACATGTATGTGTTATAACCTATTCACAGGTGTCCAAAAAGTGAGTGCATATTTGATCACAGTCCAGAATCGTTAATTGAAGAATATCGAGAGGAATCTCAATTCCAAGGTATAACCACTTGTCTGTGAACAAAGTAAACATCATTGGTTTCTTCTTTCATCAATACCATGATAGATATATGAAGTGCAGATGGTAGATTTTTTGAAGAGTGGATGTTCTATGTGGCCTAAATTAAGGACCTTTGGCTAGTGTTGTGTATAATGTATTTTGGGCCCCAGTTTACATGGTGATTTCTTTTGACTAACATGTTAGTCTGATATAACAGGCTTGTTAAGTTGTGCCTGGGCTAGGTTGTACATGAAGTAGCCTTGTGGGCACTATTGGTTGATTAATGTGGGTATACTGTTCTTGGCCTATTGTATAATGAGTTAATTGGGTGGTGATTTTTGGTGATTGTAGGAGATTTTCCAGAGGAGTCTGAGTCACATGGCAATAGTTGTATGGCATTTTCAGGAAGAGGAGATCAGATTCCTGGTATTGGAGATGGTGAACTACCAGTGGTGCCATCAAAAACAGGAGATACGACTGACACAGGTCAGTTAATTTATGTCTGTCCCTTAACACAAACAACTGAGAGCGTACTAGGGTACTTGATGGACAGTGCTGTTATAGCGCTCTTTGAATTTTTAGTGTTTGGTTCCAATGCTAATTCGAGGGCAGGGAATGATGGCGAGCAAATGCAAACAACAAAATTTAGGCACTTTAAAGGAAAAACAGTGTAATCCAAGAGAAAAAATATTGTGAGGCTAATTTAGATTGAGTTGAACTGTTCTAATTTTTGTTCTTGTTGTTGCTGTTGTTTGACTCCTCAAACAATTCAGTCTGATAATGCTTTGATTAAGTGCCAGACTGTTGCGAACGAATGCCACAGTCATTTGAGGGCATTGGTTTATACTATTTTTGTTCTCTTATGTCGGGCTTAATGACTACCATAACGATATTGAAACGTTTAAATTCCCTCCGCAGATTTCAATCATAGGATTTATGAAGAAAAATATTTAGGTTGGACCAAAATCACAGTTTAATTCCTTAAGTTCCAGAGTCTAAAATATTAATTCATTCTATAATCATGTTAAAAGCAGTTGGAGAGAGGAAGGACAATGACACAAACCAAGACAATAGTAACCAAGCCAGTAGTTTTCAGGACAACAGCTATGAGGTAATATTTGTAAATAGCCAACTGGTCTGCCTATTGCCAGTTGGGATTTCTGACCATGTTATTTTTATCTACAATTTACATTAAATTTGTTTCATGATTTGTTACCATTGGCCCTGAAAACCCTGCTAGGGAAGTGTTCACAATGATGAAAGGGTTAAGACATTTTTGTTATTTAATTTAATTGAATTTAATTAAGAGAAACTAAAAGCATAATTAGTTTGTTTACTTTTTAAAGTATTGTAACAACATACAAGGCACATGTAGTTTAATTTTTATCATTTTTAACTTTAGGGTCAGGGAATGAATATGGTCATAGCAGTTATACACACAACTTTAAGCGTTTCAACTGTTATTTCTTGCCCCCTTTAGTTTTTATGAACTCTGCCACAAAAACATTGCACTCTTGTACATGTAGTTCCATATTGACAATCAAGCACCCCTTCTACTAGTTATAATTCTTATTTATTACATTGTTCCCTTTTTTAGCCAATAGTTTTTATTTTTATTTTGAAACTCATAAAAATGCAGAAGATTGAAAAGAGCTCAATTTAAGATAAAGCAAAATTCTCAGAATTGTATAAATGTATTATCTAACTTTGTTCTTGAAGGTATCTGGAGAGGACTACATGGAGGTTGAGGATGAACACTATAAAGAAGGAGAGATGGCCAAAGAAGGAGAAGTTGCTGTTCCTGATCAAAGTGACACGCAAACTGAAGAATGGCAACAAACTTCTCACCATGACCTTCACTGGGATAGGCCCCCACATCATCAGGGAGAACATGCCAGTACAGCCCCTCCTTGGGATAGAGAAAAGACCTCCCATGAGTTACATTGGCCACCACCTAGAGACAGGTTATCCAGATGGGAAGGAGAGCAACTACCTCAGGAAAGAGATGGGAGGCCACCAGTGCCAAGAGAGGGTGAGCGTCATGATGAAGTGTGGAACCGAAGAGAGTGGAGACCTCCATTTGACAGGTTTGAAAGGGGACCAAGACCACCTTTTCCAAGAGATGAAAGTGATTTTGGGCCTTTGGCCCCTAGGCCTGGGAGAGACAGAAGGCTTCCTTTGCCGCCAGATGAACAAGATAGAAGGCCCCCTTGGTTGGATCAGCAAGGTGCAAGATCCCCAGTCTCAAAGGATGACTGGGACAGAAAGCCTCCCATTCCACGAGTTGAACCAGAGTCTGGTAAACAGGAAGACCAAGCGCAAAAAGAACCATCAAACAAGGTTCCAGCACAAAAGGAAGAGAGGGACAGACCACCATTTCTAAGAGGAGAGCAGGAGAAACAACCTATTCCTAGGGATGACCAAGATCGGCCACCTTTCCCAAGAGATGAACGTGACCGACCGCCCTTCCCACGAGATGTATGGGACCGACCACCGTTCTCAAGAGATGAACAGGACAGACCACCTTTCCCAAGAGATGAACAGAACAGACCACCTTTCCCAAGAGATGAACAGGACAGACCAGCTTTCCCAAGAGATGAACAGGACAGACCAGCTTTCCCAAGAGATGAACAGAACAGACCACCTTTCCCAAGAGATGAACAGGACAGACCACCCTTCCCAAGGGATGAACAGGACAGACCACCTTTCCCAAGAGATGGATGGGACCGACCACCCATCCCTAAGGATGAACAGGAGCGACCACCCATCCCTAGAGATGAACGGGACCGGCCACCCATCCCTAGAGATGCCAGAGTTCAGCCACCTTACCCAAGAGATGATCGGGAAAGGCCACCTTTCCCAAGAGATGAACGAGACCATCCACGTCATCCAAGAGATGAGCGTGACTGGCCACCTTTCCATAGAAATGAAAGAGATTGGCCACCTTTCCCTAGAGATGATTGGGATCGACCACCATTTCCAAGAGATGAAAGAGATTTTCCATTTCCACCCAGGGGAGGTAGGGATCGTTGGTCACCTCCTCCAAGGGATGCAAGAGGAAGATGGCCCCCATTTCCTCGAGAAGAGATGGATGAGTTTGGCTGGTCAAGAGAACATGGCCCACCTGGTAGACCTTTTTCTCCCCCATTGAGAGGTAGAAGGGCAAGACCACCATTCCATGAGGATGAAAGAGGGAGACCAATATCGCCACCCCCATGGCCACCAACAGAACATTACAGACGGGGACGGTCCCCCCCAGGATCAGACTTCAGAGGCAGGCCTCCACCTCCTGAGAAATTTGATCGGTTTGGTCATCCTTTGCCACCTCCTCCATGTGAAGCAGATTTCTTTGATGAGCGAGGGAGGCCACCACCTCGTGACTGGGATAGAAGAGACTGTGAGTACTTTTCAGCTTGCCATTAGCTTGTGTTACCTTTGTTGTAAAATTATTTGGTGTGTTGTTGAATGTGTCTATAATGAAAGTTAGCCAAATGTTTTTAATCCAATCAAAGCTTCATCCAGGTGTTAATGGCTACCTTTATATTACAGAAATATTTGATACATTAACATAACTATAACCACAACTTTTACTGGCAACCCTCAGAATTTTTCTCTTTGTTGGCTTTGTCACAAAAATCATGACGAGAAAGGTGTATTTATTCAACAATAGTTGAATGAAAACTTTTTAGGTATATCAACTCTCTTTACAAGTGACAACAATCAACACACTATGTCAATACATGTGGTTATTCTCTTTTGTTTCCTTTTTAGTGTGTCAACGTCAAGTTGTGTGTCAAATTTCCATGGGCTCACTAAGTTGTTCCAGTTTAGTTCCATTCTTTTTTCTAACCTTGTTTTCCTTTTTTCTGGTTGGTTTCTGTGAAAGACTGTTTTGGGACATCATTTACTCAATCAGAATAATATTCAACTTTTCGATCAAGTCTTGTGTGAAATGTTTAACTTCAAGTTCGAAAGCACAGGTTGCATACACCCTGTAGGCAGTTTCCAATAATTATTCCTTTTGTTCTGAGATGGAAAGACTTGACCAAATTGGACTGAAATAACAGATGGGTAGTGTATTCTTAGTTTATGGTGTACTAGTTAACAAATTGTTGGTCATTTCTGAATTTTTTTGCAGGGAGAAGACCACCTGGAGAGGAGAGACTCAGAGAACCTCCATACCCAGATGATCAATGGAGAAGATCGCCCCCACCCTACAGGGACCACCCAGATCATTTACCCCCTGACCACCCTATAGAACAAGAAAGAGATGACAGAAGAGGTCGAGAAGATAGGTAACTTAAAGTAGCTGTTCGATTATACCATAAATTTCACCTTGCAAAAATAGTGAGACTAAATAAAATAATCAAGAATGTTCCATCTAATTATCAACTGGTGGTTAAATTTCTTGATGCAAGCAGATTTTATGAGGAGCATCCACTAGACAGAAGACCCCCATTTGATGATTACTTCAGGGATCGACCTCCCTACTCTGAGGACTATCCTCCACGTGACCCTGCTTCTTACCCTCCCCACCCCGAAGAGGGAAGACATCCAAGTGAGACACCACGGGTGGAGAAAAAGCCGGAGACTGTTCCTGTTGAAAGTATTCTGGACTCTCCAGGACGGGATTCTAGACCTGATAGGGTAAGTCTCACCACTGTCTTCTTCTGATAAGAATATAATCAACCACAGGATATTACATGTATTAACCAGATTGGTTTATTCCTGAAGGTATTTATGACAATTATCCAGTGATATTAATGGTTATTATAATAAGGTAGTGTTCTTCAGTGTTGTAGATTATTTCTAGAGGAATGAATATCAATTGTAAGGCCTTCACTACAAAGCAAATCCATTATTGGTACATGTAGGGTTTTTCTCAGAAAGTTGTTAAGCTGACCATGTTGTTCTTTGAATTGCAGATTGTTATCATTCTTAGAGGCCCTCCAGGGAGTGGTAAAACACATGTAGCCAGGCTTATTAAGGTGAGGCACATGAGTGAATTTTGAGCAAAGTACAGGGTAATTTCGTTTTGCTACAATCTATAGATGAAAATGCGTTAAGATGTGAAGTACATGAAGGACTTTTCTGTTTCCCATCAGGACAAAGAAGTGAGCTATGGAGCACATGCTCCACGAATCTTAGCTTTGGATGATTACTTTTTGATGGAAGTTGAGAAATCAGAACAAGACCCTGACACTGGAAAGAAAATAAAGAAGAAAGTAAGTTAACATCTACATGTATCAACTATTGAGCAAAACTCTCAAATTTGTGAAAGTATAAAAGAAATTTACTTACTACAAACGCAGTCTACAGTCACACGGCCACTTTCTAATCATTATTAAAGATGTGGATGACCATTTTGAACAGCAAATCACAGGGATTCTAAAGGCTAGGTGTGACAGTACTAAACCTCTGTAAATCGTTTCTTTTTTTCCTTCAGGTAACTGAGTATGTATATGAAGAAGAGATGGAGGAAGCCTACAGAGCAAGTTTGTTTAAATCTTTTACTAAAACACTGGAGGATGGTTTCTTTCCTGTCGTCATTGTGGATGCTATTCATGACAAGGTGAGGCTGGATATGTTATCTGAACTTGATTGCCTGAGCATGACATTATGCCGTTAGAGATACTATAAAAAATAAGGTACCAGACATAACAGCAGTCGGCATCAATATGGCTTTGTTCTAAATCTACAGGTTGAACATTTTGACAAATATTGGAGTCATGCAAAACAGAAAGGTTTTGAGGCAAGTGGCACTATTGTATTCTTGAGATGCAGTTTAATTTGCCAATTTCGGTATATTAGAATTGTAACTTGGCTCTGAGGTCTTGGGGAATAAAACAAAAGAATTCACATCAAATTTGAGGAAGAATAATTAATTTCTTTTGTTTTATTCTCCTAAGCCTGGGAGCTAAGATTGAGTTTTACAAAATTGACCTATTCTAAGATGAATATTCCATTGTGAAATTAAATATTCTTTGTTAACACTGGATGGCACAATTTTTACTTTGAACAGGTTTATGTAGCCGAATTAATGGCTGATGCGCATGCCTGTGCTAAACGGAACAGTCACAATCGCACCTTTGAGGACATCAACAAGGTTTATTTCTTTTTTTTGCTTCTTCTTTGGTGTTGTCAGTGTTCTGTCCCATCACCAAAGCTGTGTAACTTAGTTGGGTTAGGGTTATTTATTAGTTTGTTCATTCATTTATTAATTGATTTATCAGATGGTTGCAGCATGGGAAGAGACACCAGTTCATCATCTGAGGCTTGATGTACGATCACTATTACAAGATGCTGTCATTACTGAGGTATGCTGTTCACCCCTGCTTGAATGCTGCTGGGCATGTTTTGTTCTCAAACAAACTTTGATGCCAAAAAGTTAACACAATTGCCATTAAAATAACATAACTTCCTGAGCTTGGTTTAGAAAAAAAAACCTGTGCAATGTACTTAGGTGATGTCAGTGTTCACAGTTATTAGAAGGTCATCATTGCCATCATCTTCATCATTATCATCATTATTGGCTACAGTGATAATTTAAGAATTTAATGTTGTTATTCTTTTTATTTCATGCTTGCTGTGGCAGTTGCAATTTTATGAATTCTTTTCAGAAGTTGCCTTTGTTTTGCTATTCGGTGGATTTAATTCTGCTTGAAAATAGCAAAAGGGCTTCAGCCAGGATTAATCAGAGTAAAAACTTCAAGGAAATGCTTTCTCGCTCACATTATTTTAAAAAATACAAGCTTTTAACTGTCAAAACATCAGTCTTCAAGAGGTAAAATGGGCTTTGCTGCGGTTTTGACAGGTTATATTTAAAATACTGTTAGCCAGAGAACACTTCTCTTAAGTTTTCATTTTTCATTAAGATTCCCTTTGGACTGAATGCATTTGTCATGCTAAGGATTGTGATATTGATTTTCACAAAGGTTGAGATGGAGGCAGCTGATGACACATCTGCGGCTACTGCTGCCACGGAAGCTGCTGCAGGACAAATGGAAACACAGGAACAGCTGGAGGAAGAAGAGGTAAAAACTAACACAAAACAATTTGTATTTCAGTGATAACAGATCATTGGACAAGATTTACACAGGAAGGTATGATTGTAACTAACATTCCACTTGACTGAGTGAAAAAAACAACAACAACAAAATGGCAAAATAATTCTCTAATTGAAAATTACATTGAAAAAAAGTACATTGAAAAATAAAGCAATCTAAAAAGGTTGCCAAAAATGCAATGATTGTTTAAATCAAGTTAATGACAACAAAATTATTCCAATTTGTCATGACCTGAAATAAAAACAGTTCAAAGTCAACAAAACCAAAAAGCAGATGTGAAAATATTTGTAACATCAATTGATAAGTGGCAAGTTCATCCATATTCAACTGATGTTGAAACCTGTTTAATCATAGTTGATAAAGAGTACTGATGCCACTCATTACAACGTGTGCTGTTCTCTTTGTCAAAGGACTGAAAATAGCGCTGTTTGTCATGCAATCTTTGTAACGGAAAACCCTCATAATTTATATAATCTTCCGTTAAGAAAATATTTGGTAAAACAGTGTTTATACAGCTGTGAAATTACAGTGCGGCAGGTGATGAGAATATAGCCTAAAGGTGAGCCATAAGGCTTGAAGACTTTTAGGCTGTCTTAATAACTGTAGAAAAATATTGGTTATTGAACTTCAAAATATGCAATGATCAATATAATGCTGCAAATTATAGAGAAAATGCGCGGATTGTTGAAAGAAAAACAAGCAATTGCCAAATGGAAACGAATTCTACTGAAAAGTATGAAATGGGATTGTTGCACAGGGACTATTCTAAGCGGAATGACCTGTTAGAATAAACTCTCGGGTGAATGAAGTGATGAGGTCCAGTGTACAAAGTAAGAACTGACTGAGGACTGCATAGAGTATACATCCTATATACCAAAATACCTTCAAAGCGCTATGAAACTATCTTCCAGTGGTCACTTCATTCTTTTTTTTTTGGGGAGGGCTTATTACAAGAGGAGGAGAAAACGTACTTAATTAATTGAAAGAATTAATTGCACTTCTGTACACACACACAAGCAATTAAAGACAATTAAATTACATCTGGTGAGCGGATAGCTCCCAAAAATATTTGTACTTCACTAACTTGTCCTGTGCCGTAGAAGGGCGCAATAGAGAACATGGGGGATTCTAGAGAGATTCTAGAGAGGTAGTTCTTTTACAATAATTTCCGTCCTTGCTATTTTGAAAGAAGCCACCCACTTCATTCTTTAAACTGAAAAGCCCCTCACGCCCAATTAGGTCCTGCACGATGTAAAGTTCCCTTTGTTGGACCTTGTTTTTTCTTTCATATGCTCATGTATTCTTATTTGTATCTTGAAATATTTTAAGCGTAGAATTGAATCTAAAGGTAAGCACAACCGTTTTCAAAAAGCAGTACCATTAATTGTGGTTATTAGTTGAAAATGAAAATGGGGTGAAGTGATGGTAGTGCAGTGCCTTTTCACAGAGTCTGTTAATTATTTCAGTCTGAGATACAGGTGCCTTCACGTAGCAAATGGGAAGACATGGAGCCAGCGGAAGACAAACTGAGTAAGCATCTTTTCATGTAGCACCATGTTAAAAATAACCCCTTCACTATGGTGTTGGTTATTTTCATAATACAATGATCAATTTTAACATAGAGAAAAGAAGTCAAAGACTACTAAAACTAAATTAAATAGTAGTTTGCTAGTTGCGACTTAGCAACGCCCGAGCTAACAAACTTTTTTTTTCTTTTTACTTCACTTGTTTACTGTGAATACCAGCAAATGAATTATTAAGTGCAGAAATGCGGAAAACAAAAAAATCTCTTTCTTTCACTGAAAGAAAGAGAAATTCTCCACATGTTTTCATTTACTGAACACGGCATAGTTTCACGTCTGGTTGATGTCATCATAGTTTCTTGCTCATGAAAAATACTTTGTAACGTTTTCACGGGGCCGGTAATTTCGGAAATACTGTTTGCAAGACTCTTTTTTTCTATGGAAAAAGAGTTGGTGAATATGTGGTTGGGAAGCTTATTATTATGGCATCACCGAAGCGCGAGTGTGAAAAGGTCGTTAGCATGCTGTCGTCAGCATGCTGTCGTCAGATATTGTTTTGTTATCCCTCGCGAGTTCCTGAGTGAACAGAAAATTAGAAAGGTAGGTTGAAAGGAGAGCGTCAACTATGCAACAGTTTTACTTCTTGTTTCCTCTGATAACGAAGCGAAGAAGTGCAATCAAAGGTGTCGTCTAATGATGTTAAAAGGACATGTGCAAGTTATTGTGTCTGAACCACATGTACTTCGCCAATCACAGTTTATAATTTGTGGAAGCAGATTTTTAAGTGATGCCAAAATTTCGCCGGGCGACCAACTTGTTTATGCAGAGGATGTTGAATTATTAATCGATAAACAACTGAACTGAGTGGTGGATGGCAACGTACCTAACAATTTTGAGATATATCTCTTACAACGCCGCGTTTCGCGATTGCCTTCGAAATTTTCCAAGGAAAATTCCTGTTGAAAGTTACCAATTTGCTTTCGATTGTTTCATAAAACAGTGGAATGAAATGGGTAACTTTATAGCTTGCACATGCGCTGAGCCGTGAATCCAGTCTCTCGATTTGTCTCATATTCTGTAACAGATGCTGCTATGGTTCGCACGGCTGCGATAAAGTTGATACGTGTATCCATTTTATCCGCGCTGGCCATGTTAGTAGGTGTAGGTAAAGCAATAAAAGGGAAGAAATTCAACGTAACAATTTAACAGCAGTAAGTAAATTCATTTTAGATTTTAAGGGCAATTTTAGAACTCGAAGGAGATCATGACAGTTTCTTTAGGAATTAGCCAGTTTGACCTCTGGTTTAAGATTTTAATTTTAGTGAAGTGCTGGTTTTAACTTCATCGCAGATAAACTTGACGGCATCCGACCACTGAAGGGCAAGAGGAGGAGAGAGGAGTCGCCCCCATTCCCTCTCAGCGATGATGATGACCCATACGACGAACGCGAAGAAGACATGCGCATTGGCAAGAAGAGGGTGAGCAGTCAGAATATTATTTTTACGGGCCTTCTTTCTGTGGTTATGTGATACGGTGGAGAGGGTAACAACGCATATATACGTAGTAACAGGCTAAAAGCATGTGTAAATGTAGCAAAGACCAGTAAAAGATCGACATTACCAGTGAATGATTTACTCAATACTTGTGAGTGCATGCGTGTGAGCGCACGAGGCTACATTCGTACGTAGGGGCATTTTGTGGGTGGGTGTGTCAGGGCCTTTGAAGATGTGACCTTCTTATATTCCTCAGGTTCGGTGGGCGGACCTCGAGGAGAAGAAAGAGTTAGAGCATAGAAGAAGAATCGGCTTTTGCATAGGTACCGACTGGAGCTTGTTAACGGATCCTCACGCTGAAATCCCCCGTATGTAGGGAATTAGTATGGTGAGTTTAATATTCCTGAGCTGCGTCTGTGGCCAGGAAGAGATGGGTTTGTTTGGAATCCTGCGAGTATTTTAATACCGTATGGGGTATTTTCGCGTAAGTTTAATTCATGTTACTCCCTTGTTGTGGGAGCAGGTTTCATGACCATGTTTCGAAGGCCTATTCATCATGCAGTGAACAAATCGTGCAAAATAAATGAAGTTGCTTGCCATGACGTGACAAGGAAATGTCCCTCAGGGCCGGTGTTTTCTCACGATCAATTCAGTGAGTTTGCGAGACAACGAGTTTATGAAAGTACTACGTAACGCAACAGTATTGCGTGAAACGTACGTCATAATCAAGTGGTGTGACATGGTCGCCTTAAGGCGGCGAAATAGGAGATACAAAAACCCTCAACTTGTCGCGCAACATTGTTTCGTCGCAAGTTTGGGTTGATGTTTCGTGATTTTCACCTTGCGTGATCAACTTGACGCGCAACAAAAACATTTGTTGCGGGTTGAAATGCAGCGCGCTGATTGGTTGATTTGCTTGAGCGTGAGCAAATTTGTTGCGTGACAAGTTGTGAGTTTGATGAAAAACGAGCAACTCTACTTTTCGCAGCAATTTTCTTCGACAAGTTGATCACGCAAGGTGAAAAACGCGAAACATCGACCCGAAACTTGCAACGAAACAATGTTGGGCGACAAGTTGAGGGGTTTTGTATTTCGTATTTCGCCGCCCTTAGGAAAGCTTCCTTGCTTTTTTTGCGAGAATCACGTAGCTAAAATATCACTGCACTTAAATAAGCAAATTTCTAAAGCAAAGTTTACGTGAAAAGTTCACATCTTGCAAGTCACTGTAACCTTCTGCACCTTGAGCGCTGTTGTTGTTAGTAATACTCGAATGTGATATTTTTTTCATTTTTTTGTAACACCTTCAGGTACCTTTGAAGAACCGCCCAAGACAGAGCATTCGTCCGAAGAACAAGACAAAAAATCAGAGAAACCGCTTCGTTGGGACTTTTTCATTTAACCGTTTGACCCCTGGGTTGAAAACTGTGCCAAGATGATAATATAATTTTGAACGACTCTCATCCACGCGCAGTGAAGGTTTTCCTGTACACTCCCTTCTACAGCATGAAAATAGTACAACAGCGTTCGCTTGAAAACGGCCACAGTCCACTTACTTGTTTTAATGTATTGAAAAAATGAGTCTTTTTTACACAGTATTAAGAAATTTAAAGAAAACCATTGTCATGCAAATTTAATAACCGAGTTACGCCAGTCTCACATAAATTGTTCGCAAATCTTTCATAGGATTTTTTTTTAATAAATGTAGAAAATGTGTTGTGTGTACTGCTGCGGCGGTAATGTTCATCGGTGAAGATGCTGCGCGCTTTCAGACCACAAGTTTGTACGGTGTGAGCTTTTTTTTTTCATACAAAGACGATAATTAATATTGATGAGGAAAACGAAAATACCGCTTGCACCTGCTTGGTTTGTAGCGACAATGTATTGAAGCAAATAAAGTCAAACTTTCTTCCACTGTTATTCACAACAATCTTCAAAACTAAACACAGCAAAACGTCGTTTGAACAGTGTAATAAACCGAATAACATACTGTGTTACGAAGTTACATCCTGTCCGAATTATTGGAATCAAAATTCGAAATTAATTCCTCGTGTTTCTTTGCGATTTAATAATTTAAACATTTTACTAACAGATACATACAGAACTTGGTTCCCAAATGTTTTACCGTATTGCTACCCGGCTCAGGGAAATTTTCCCACCGTTTTTGTGGTATTCTGTAGAACGATGAGTAAATAATCGTGCTCTGGTGCCAGCATTATTTCGTATTTCTTTGTTCGTATCCGGAAGAACTGTATATCATCCGTTGGATCAGTCTCTCTTATCGTACTTCTAGCGATAGCTGTCAACGCAGTACAGTGCTGGATATAGTAACTTGTTTCCATTGCATCCAAAGTACTGTGAAGTGCTTGTCCGTCTCTATCCGCAATGATTACCCCGACAACGTTCTGGTGATCTTCGATGCGCTTCAGCACGTCTCTGACTTCCTTGGTACTATGTTCAGCCATTGTTAAAATAACTGACCTATTTATATGCAAGCAAAATCAAATTATTACTGTAATCTTTTTACATGAAAGAGTCTTATATAATGTGCTCACCTTTCTTTGGCGTTTGTTTCCGATCACTTCTCAAGATGCTGTCCAGTTCGTTTTGTATGGTTCGGCGTAACAGTAAAATTCCACCTGATTTTATATCGCGATCGTAAACTTCACCGAATGAAAATTATTCACACAAACGGGACCGCCTGTGTGTTATCTGGAGTAAGTGCTTAAGCTGTTGATTGGCGGAGTGTCCTCATATCTCCTTGTATTCAACAATTTAAGACAAGCTCTTGCTCGCAGTCCGGCCGAAGATATGGTGCTTTTACTTACGTTTCCATGGTTTGAATATATTAAGATTGTTATGATCAAAGGTGTGAAAGGTTTTTACGATTAATCGTCAACTAACGCTTTCCTCAAAACGAAAAATTCTTCGGTAATCACATACCCTAATTACCCATTCGAAAGAAAAAGAGTGATTTAGTTTTTCGTTTCGTTCAAGTTCTCCAAACATCATTTGCGTATACTGGAAGTTATGCTAATCCGTACAATTTGTACATTTAGACAATTTTAAAGGTACTTGTATAAGTAAGTTTACGTTATTCAATTTTTATTTTGAAAAAAAATGGAAGCTGCTGTATTGCAGATTTTTTTGAAATATACTTGATGTTATGAAAATGTTCCCCCAAATTACTAACGATGTAATGTTTGTTATTGGAGGTCGTTGAATTGAAGAACGAAGTGCCTTTTCTGCCAAACAAGTTGTGTGTACAGGTGGCTCAATATCGTCCAAGGCAGTTACCGTTTCCCGGCAATTTTGAAGTTTTTCTCTCATGCGTGTTTTTGTTTTGTTTTGTTGTTGTACAATTATTTGTAGCGACGGTTTATTGCTGTCAAGCTTAACCCAAAGTAACCCAGAAAACAAAAAGCGAAATGGACCAATGTTAAATCACCAGTATTCACGACTTGAACTGAGCGAATGGGTGCCGCACGCAAGAAAAGATGCAGATGCCAAGTTAACTTCACCTGATTGGCGAAGAATAAAACCAGGAACATGGCGGGTTTCCTTGGGTAAAGCTCTGAAGATAAAGCTCATTATAGAAAATGCCTCCCGCCCCCTCCGAAAAAACAAAGAGCCAATAAAAGCTCAACTCATCGTGGTCAGTGCTCCGTTTAAAGCACTCCCTCACAAAGAAAATCACTTCCTAAATAACAAGCAATGCCGGGAATACAGATGTAATAATAAAGGTTACTAAGTTGTTTATAAGTTGGCATTATAAACTTACAACCCTCCCCACCAAAGAAAATTGTTTCCGAAAATGACACCAATAACATTTTGCAGGCAAATAATTCAACAAGAATAAAATAAGAGAAATTTTAAAAAGATGCTAAAAATGCATCTCATTGTTCATGAGTCCTTGTAAATTTTCTTTCATTTCCTGTAGTTCTTATGACTTGTCATGAGCTGACTAAACTGATGGCTTATGTGAACATAACGAGGGATACATCAGAAATAAAACACGCGAGGTGAGAGCGTGACAAACGCCGCATTTTGTCCTGTCCATAGAAAGGGAAGCGGTCCCAAGAGAAAGGAAACATTTTCCTCGCCAAACGAGAATTTTTACCCAAATGTTGAAATGGGAAAATGACGAAAAGAAGCTATTGTATGACGATATATACCGTGATCAAACCGGTCGGAAAGTGGAGATACCAAAATAGTCAAGCAACACTCGAAATCTGATGTCATTTGTTATTATGTTCAATGTTGAATCTTTCGTGAAAATCACAGAACGCATGGTATAAAAGGAAATTCACACGTTTTGACAGAAATGGGGAGCATTGAAGTACGCCAATTTTATGCCGCCTCTCTCTCTCTCCGTTAAATCATTTCCCTACTGAAAGAGTTTGCCAGCTGGTAAGGAGACGTGAAACTGTACTTCAGAAACCGTTTGATCGAAATTGTCATTGCAACTGGAAGATTTCGTGGCACGGTTCGGAAACTTATCATCCTGAATATTGAAATGTCCATCTCGTAGACTCGCTGTGTATTTCGTGTCCATTAAATCAATAAATCCGAGCTAGACGTTTGGTGGGTTATCACTCCTCTGAGAAACCGCCGTGCCTATTGCCTCGCAGCTTTCTAAGCCGCACAGTCGTTATCTCCTCGGCTTGTATATAAATATAAAATTGAACTTGTATTATTGGTCTTATTCGGAGGGGAACACGGGCTGTCTCACAGCCAAGCGCTTGGGCGCAATGCTCAGGTTTTGTGAAAAGCAAAACTACAAAACTCCGACTTTATTTTGAAAGGAATAAACTCGTGCGCAACTCGTGCGCATTCACGAGCTAAAACCTGTGTCTGATCTGTCTTTCAATACGGCAGCAATACAACCCTCTCTTGTACTGTTGTCACACTCGCGCGAACAGAACCAACACGGAAGCGACACGCTCATATTACTTCAAAGAGAGACGACTGGGAAATATCTAACTAAATTACCAAAAAGGCGAGGCGGCAAAGCAAGGTGGAAGCGCCAAAGGAGGATCAAGGAACGTGGTTTATCATGCACATTTCCTATGTTGCAAAGAGAACTACACTGACCATTTACAGAAATCGTTGCCGAGAAATCCCACAGTGTTATAAACAAAGCCAAACCATCTAAAGGAAGTTATGTGCAAATAACCACACCCACATTAACAACCAAACCCATCCAGGCGAGCCTTTCTTTCTTACATGCTTAGGCTCCGTCGGCTAACACACACATGGGCTCCGGGAACAATGATGGTCACAGCTCTAGTTCCAGAGCCTTTGGTTCTCTTAGTCTGGAGACCATCTGCTAAAAGAATCGTAAGACAAAAGGTGGTTTGACATTTCTTGAATCTCACAGGAGATTTGAATTCTCTGTCTGCCTTTGTCCTTGCTGATCTTTTCTAGCTGGCCCCAATCTCGGAAAATAAATTGACAGACACGTCATCAAAATCTTGCTCAAGCCTGGTTAAAAACGATAGATAACACTGTTCGTGCTCTGGTCTTAAGCCCTGGTCGCGCGTGTCTCACGTTCGCGTGGCGCTCTTGTTGGACAGATACCCGGTCTCTATTCTAATGAGAAAACTCTAAACCCTAATGTTGTGATGACAGCATTATCTTTCCTTAACCAAGTGACCCCGGAGAAACTTGATTAAACTTAATTAATCCATTTCTAAGAGAGAATCGCATCCAAACGCGAGCTTCGAATAGTCGGGAGCTCTATTCACCAATTAGAGCAACCCTGTGAGTTGTTTCAATGCGAAACAAAAAGTTAAGGATCCTCTTGCATTATATCTTAAACTTTATTTGTGGAGTACAGTTTGAAGATGACAATATTCTTAAGCGCTGATTTGTTTTAACCACGCCCTTTTTTTTTTGCTTGCCAATTAAACTCGTTATATAGACAGTCGGGAATGATTGGGTAAGTATAGATCGAAGGTTGTAAGGCCAAACGTCGTGCTAATGCCGTGCCAAACTCAAATGAATTTGGCCCAGCAGTGACATGACAAAAGAGCGGCAGTAGTTTCAAACGTCGAATTTCGTCCAGTCGCGGAAGATCGGAAGAAGTTTGCTTTGCTGAAGGCCATTTGAAATGGTAGAAAGCAGCGGCAGCCGATGCAGTAAGCTGTGAATTCAGTTGGGCACGGCAAGAGCACGCCGTTTGAGGCCAAGTCGTGCTAATACCGCGCGGCATGGACAAGGCCTGCCGTGCTACGTAATCGTGCTGAACATAATTCAGCCTACTTTGACCCTTGTGAATGTTTTTTATTACCATTTTTTGTCACGGTCTAGGGAATTGATTCCGCGACACCAACAAATTTCTAACGCGACGAAAAATAACGCCATCTAAGAAAGATTTCAAAACCAGACTTCAAAATTCCTCCGTCACGTGTGATCGTGTTCAATCTTATGGCATGATGAAGGAAAGGAGAGCAGTCTCGAGCCCAGAACCTTACTTTTTGTGATGCGAGGGCTCTGGGAAATCGAGGCCATGAATGTAAGTAAGAAACTTTATTTTATGAGGGTAACACTCAACAGTAATTAAAATTACATACAAACTTGTGGCCCTCTAAAAGTAAAATACAATTCAATCAAAAACCTACACCTAATAATAAGGCCGAGGTCTCAAAAGAGATCAGTTAGCCTCTGGGAAACGTAAACGTAACCAAACATTCCAGTCCATAAACAAAATGGTATCCGGAGGTTCTGGATCTGTAAAGTCGTAGATTTGGTAGAAACTTCGACGTTTTAATAAAAAAGCAGTCACGGTTTTGATATTCCTCCATAATGAAAGCATATACTTAGGAAACCCTGCGACTGTCGTAAAGTTGTTATTTCGATGTACTTCCCCTTTCCTTGGATTGTTCCGGATATTTTAAACTCTTTTTCTCCCGTTCTTTTGAATGTAATGACAAGATTATGTCGTCACATGTGTGCCTTTTTCGTGCTTTCTTTTATCGCTGCTTTTCTGTCAACGTTTTTCATTTTCTACCCAGGGTTTGTATTTGCCAATCGCCGGTCCCCAGGAAAGGTTGCGCCTTAAATTCATTTTTTTTTCGCTTAATGATCGGAAACGTTGACAATTGTTTCAATCGAAAATCAAAGCCATACTCGTACTGCCTTGCGTGTCAAGTATGCATTCTCTTCTTGAATTTTCTTTCTTACCTACTAGCTTGGTGCCACCCAGTTTGTATCAACTATTATGTGACATAAGTCTTCAATGCCATCCTTTTATCTATATTTTACAAGATTTTATTTCCGTCCATATTCTCAGAGGTCACTAGGTTTTGTGCCCGTTGCCTTCAAAACATTTTTTGAGTTCTTTTTCAGGTTACACGACATCTTACGTCCTTACCTCGGTTAGGAACAATTTTGCGTTTATTTAAAGAACATATAAGGGAACGCTTTACTTCTTCACTGAACATATTCTTGCGCTATACTGATAAACTTATCCTACTTGTATTTAACTCCGCCTAGACGTTCCTTAGGAACATCTAGCCGGTCCCAAGCCCGGATAAAGGAGGAGGGTTGGACGTGTGGTTGACGACCCCACCCCGTAAAATACGACCTTTATTTAGAAACAGTACATTCAAGTCAAGCAACTGTGGGGAAACAAGGTACTCCGAGTAGAAGGTAGCACCCCGTACAAAGGGTGTTGACTGGCGGACGGAACACTATCTGATTCTTGTATTCTTTGACGTTATCAATAAATAAACAAGGCCTAGTGGTTTAATGGCGGCTGTGCAGATTATATTTGACTTCCTAGCCCCTTCTCTTCAGTTATAGGATCAGTCAGACGGGGAACTTCCTACGGCATCGACAACGAGAACGTAGCAGAGAAAACGTTAAATGAGCAGTGCAACGGCCCTGAAAATGAACTAGGCATATTTGAACATTTTCCTAGCAGTGATCGGCGAGACGACAAGCAAAAGGTCAGAAATTCCACCTTCAGGGCAAAAAGGGGTTATGTCTGGAATGGATATTTAATTTAGCGGCGCTTATCAGAGTAACTCAACAGCGTTTCAACCCCCTGTTACAGAAGAAGAATTTTCCAAGAGACATAGCACATTTCGAAGCTAGTCCACCTAATAATTTTTTCTAGCTCGCGGGAAACCTTGCGGGAATTCTGTGGAAAGAATCCCTAGGGTGACCCTTTAATTAGCCTCAGTTTCTTTCTTACCCAGTTACCGGCTCATAACATTCCGTTTTCTAAGCTCGCTTTCAATACCCGAGTATAAGATTTCCCGTTTATAAGTCCAGTTAAAAGAAATTGATTTGTATTCCCAACGCTTCTAACCAACAGGAAAGCACTAGTAAAAAGGCAAAAACGTCCCTTACAGTCAGAAAAATACAACACTGGTCAGGTTGTTGGCCATCAGAAAGTTCTTTTCCGCTTCGGATAGGCTGCTAACCCAGACGGATTACTAACATTCTCATGACGTAACATTGTTTTACGCAAAACACCTTCAACGGGAATCGCAGCACAAATGTTTTTGTGGAAGACTTTACGGTTAGAATTGATACTGCTACAACCATTGGTAAACTGGTTTTATTTTCTCAGCAGACTCGGTAAATACAGAAACCAGAAGTAACATCAGACGTGGAAATAAGTTATCAGCGCGAAACTTCTACTTGGCCGCGGCAATTATCCCAGCAACACCTGAAAAATAACGACATTAAACTCGGTTTGTGAGACGAGACTCTACAGAACACTTACACGCGGTAAGCGGCTTTTTTTGTAGTCGCAACCGTTGAGTGAGTGGACATAACTGGGCAACAGGACTGTAAAACCCCACCCATCTCTCCCCTCATGCATAAGATTGCAGTTTTGTTGAGCGCATAGTGTCTTGAAATGTGCAAATGAGAACTCGGCACATCAAAACAATATCCCCAAATTGACGAGTTTCCTCAAAATTTCTTATTTCCTCTGCTTTATGTGTTGATCAAGGAAAAATAGTGTCATTCATAATTTGTTCATTTAATTGGTCAGTAGAACTTACTCTCAAAGTCAATTTTCTCTGCAATATTCTTGGACTTGATATGAGCTTCCTGGTTGCAAACATATACTTTTCCGTCGTCCTTGATTGTCCAGTTTTGAGCTTTTATCCAGTCATCAAGTTCTTCACCTGAAAATTGTTAACATAAACCACATGTAACAGAACCACTTCATAGATTGCTCTGAAATAAACTATGCTTTTTCAGCTCCATCCAGCCTGATGTAATTTTGTAATTTTATCTCTTGTAATTTTTTAATTTCAATTTTCTTTCGTTTAAAGTTATTTTTCTCGGTAAATTAGCATAATCTTGCTAGAGGCCTAATCAGCCTCATCATCCCGAGTTGAAATAAAGTTTATCTATCGATCTGTCTGTCTGTCTGTCTGTCTGTCTGTCTGTCTCTGTCTGTCTGTCTGTCTGTCTGTCTGTCTGTCTCTCTGTCTCTATCTATCTATCTGTCTATCTATCTATCTATCTATCTATCTATCTATCTATCTATCTATCTACCAATATGTGGAAAAGGAACACTATGATGGCGACACTAAACCATGAACTGGCCTGCATGTTTAATCAACAGTCCAAGAACACTCGTTACTCATCACTGTGAATGAAAACCACTTCAACAATGGCCAGTTTACAGTTCTGTGAAATGTGTAACTGAGCCTCTGCATGAAAGTGAGGCCATGGTTGACGAGATTAGAAACTACAATAGCTAGCATGAGAACTGGATAAATTACATTTGAAAAGTTACAAATTTTGTATCATAACAATGTCAACTCTAGCCTTGCTTCTACTCAAAGGCCTGATCACCAAACACAGACCTGAAAAATGGGGCATTGCATTGTCAATAGACAATAGTCCTGGGGAAAATTAAGAACATACCCTGAAAGTGAAATGACGGCAAAATAGACAAACAAAAATTGTACAAAATATGTAAACTGGTCTCAACACAAACACTTCTGTCAGTGAAATGTTAATCTGTTGACAGTGATGAAACATACCTTGCAACCCTCCAAGAAGTTCTGATATAAGGTTTTTATCTATTGTTTGATATGTTATTCCTATGACATAACTGGCATCTATCAAAAAAAAAAAAGTTGTGAGCTAAAAATTAATACTACAAAAGGTAAGAAAGAGGTTCCTACTTGATCTAAACAAATGCAAACAATTAACTCTTTGGGAACCATTTAGAAAGCTCCTTTTCTCCATGGAACTGTTAGCCAGTATACTACAAATTGTAATGCTCATTCTACGTGGCATTGTTCCAGGTGGGATATCCAGAAAAAGTTATGATTTGATCTTAATTGTAACATTTATCTCAAAGTAACAAAATACGTAATTGGTAGCCACTGAAGTCCAGAAGAATTGGTGTTATTTGACTAAACCTGGCTTAGTTGGAATGAACATCTGGCTACCACACTGATCAGCCTCTTGTTTTCATTTGTGGCAATCCAATAGTGAGCTGTTGCACTTGTTAATCCAGTTACCATCATCTACATGTAGTGTTTCAGGGGAGCTACCTGATAAGCATTTCCTAATTTGTTTGACATTATGAAGACAACAGAATAACTTGTTTGTAATATGCTTATAATCAACAACATACCACTACAGTGGAATCCCGATTTCTCAAACTTTCGATTTTTTGAACCTCCTGATAACTCAAACCAAAAGTCTCCCTCTCCTCAGTCAAACACTGTAATTTTACCCCTGATTTCATGAACTATCTGATTTTTCGAACCAGTTCTTGTTTCCCTTGGAGGTTCGAAAATCAGGAATCCACTGTACTTTCATCACAATACTCACATTTTCTTATTGCATCATGAAATCCTACAATGCCATCCACAAGTGAACTCTCTTCCTCTAAGTATTTCTGAAAAAAAGACCTAATTCTTACTTGCAACAACAGTTTGACCTCCCCTTGAAAGAAAGATTGAATTACTTTACTCATTAGTGCCCTGTACATGATTATTGTTTGTATAAAACTCCTACCCAGGCCTCCAAAAAATTACATGTTTCCAGTAGCTCTGCGAGTCTAATGACACGTGCTATAGCTGGATCTTGTTGCTGAAATTCAATGTCAAGGATATTAACAGTGATTTGCATTCCAGGAAGTGGTTATTAAAAACTCAGATACACACTGGTCACCAGAACCTAGTTTTCTTAATGCCCAATGGGATTAGAGTCAGCTTAAATTCAAAGTCAATCAAAACAGTGAACACTGCTATTATTTTGTTAGCTTAAATCATACCCAACAAGGGCTTTTCAGTTACAGTACTAGATAAATTATTATGAAATAAGCATTAATATTAGTAAAATACAATCATGAATATTACTTGCTTATTCATTCATTAAGTGATCATACTTTTACCGAATTCTAAATTTAATGGACCCTAATGTTGCTCTGACAACAAAGGATACGTTGGCATCATCAATTAAACATCTGCACATGATGAAGTCGGCATTTGGTAATGTCATGAGAGCTTTCAGCAGGATCTGCATGGTGACTGTAGTTTGGTGATAGGCAGGGTTAAATTGATACCTAACATCAAAAAAAAAATCAATTTGTTAACCTGTTATTTGCAAAGTTTGTCTGTGAACACAGGCAAATTTCCAGCTGTTACATTCACCAAATTACTGCATTTGCAAACTACCCGAAAAAGTGCTTAATATGTGCTTAGTTTATAAAATATATCCAAAACTTTTAAAAACCAACACAACACAAAAATAATGCTCCATAACTTTCATTTCAGAAATGGCCACACTTCAGGATTTTGTGCCCACAGAAAAGATAGAATTACATTTCATGTCTCAAGGTTTCACTATAGCCTAACTCTGTGAGGTTTCAACACAACTTAAATCAAACAATGTTGGTCTGTGGTTCATGTTTCCACAGCTTATTCTCTCAGCTTTCAAAACATTTCAATTTATAACTCTAGAAACAACCACAGAAATCATATGTTACTCACAATTTTAATACTGCTAAATTTGCATCCACATCATATGCATTATTATAAACCTAACAAAGACAATACGTGAAATAATGTGAAACACAATGTACCTTATAAAGACTCCACACAAGGGGATATTTTGTTGACCTTTATGCTACGTTTTGACTCAGAACTACTGGCATTAGCGACATTCAACTTCAGTTAACTACAAGTTAGTTTACCTAGGTCTTTAGATATTCATACCTGCAGATGAACATAGCTTTCAAGAGTTGTAAGATTTTCAGGGTTGTACCTAAAAATGTGACAAAATTGCCATTGTTAATTTAAGATTGAAATTTATAACTAGAGTGTAATCCCACTCTATGGACAACACACACTTAAAATACAGACACAATCTTATTTCAGGGAGCTTTGTTTATCCCAATGGAAAGCTCATACATGTTCTCTTACATTAGCCCCCTAAATACGGACACCATATCATATAGACAACCGACACTTTTCTGTGACCCTGAGTGACACACTCTTGCATAAACTCAGTTTAACTGATACTGATTATCTGTTCACTGAATAAAATCCGCTTACTGAACTCTTAAATGAAAGCTTTCTACAGGTTAATGTATTTTGTTCCTAAAAAAAGGTTACAAAATAGCCTTACAGTGTGACATGTTTGATGACTGTATCTTTCAGTCTGGTGTTTGACCCCTGTAGACCCTGGTGCAAAACAGCTGACTATTTCAATAGGCATATGTTTCATTCAGTTTGAATCTAAATTACAGTTAGGACATTGAAAATTGTTCTCTTTCTTGCTTTAGTCTTTGAATAGATATAACAAGTGACTATTAATAACTCTCATGTCGATGCTGAGAGCCTAGTTAATACAGACACTCAGGTAACCCTAAAGTAACTGTTCTTTAGCTTTAAGATGTAGCCTTTACTTCCAGTTGTGATACGCTTTTTTATGTTATTGTTATTATATTTAAGCTTATTAATTTTCAGTTGTAACATGATGAATGATCACAGTTGTTAGAAGGCAATCACTTAACTGTAAGAGGTTAAGGCTGCGCTGTCTTGAAATTGAAGGAGCCATTTTAAGCTCACAAGCATAAAAATAAACTTGTCGACAAATGGACGATCGAGGGGAATCGGGAAGGGCATCTGTAACAGTTAACACATGAGTGACTGTCGTCGTTGTAAAGCTTATCGACAACCATAAATGGTCACGTACATTTTTCCCTCATATAACTAAAAGGGTTTGATCAGGACGTAACATGTCGATTATTTCGATAGTCGATAAAAATCAATCATTGTTGATCGTTGTCGATACTAATCAATTGACAAATATCGGAAATCGATAAAAGTCAATCACACAATTTATTGTGATTATCGACTTTGTTCGATTATGATTGATTTTGATCAATTTTGATCGATTTTGTTCGATTTCAATCAACAAGTATCCGAAATACAAAAAACGATGTATGGCATAGGCATATGTAGGTTGTGGACTGGTACAACAGTCACAGGCACAAGGAGAAGCAAGAGGCATACAAACTGGGAAAATTTAGCCAACCTAGCGGAGAGGGAGGAGAGTCGTAGCAGCTTGTATTTGTCACATGTTGAACTGAGTAAAAACACCGATGAAATAAAATATCAATTTACTTTACTTTACTTCTTAATTACTTTGCTTGCCTCGATTTTATCCCACATCTAGTCTAAACTTTGGCCCGTTCTGTTCCCCCGAAGAACCACGACTTCGAGTTCCCAGGATCTCTCATCTCCTCCGCCTAGAGAGACCCTGGGAATTAGGTTGGTTCGAGTTATGTTATAGATCGCGATTTAGTTCAGCTGAAACTGTTAATCGATCATTTCTCAAGGTAATTTAAACATTCAATTCTGTAATGAATAACAGACCACTTGGTTGTTCAGGTTTTTATTTAGGTTTATTGCCATACAGATTCACTTTCAAGCTGTTTACACTCGGCATAAAAAAAGTCATTGGAGCTATTATTGCTTTGGTCACTTGAATTTCGTAGCTGATTGAAACATTTGTCTGCATTTTTGTCGATAAAATCGATAATCAGTTGAAAATCTTGTGATTATCAACTTTTATCGACAAATTTAACTTGTCGATTGACAATTATCGACAAATATCGAGTACTATCGACTTATCGACTACGTTTTCGATGATCGACTTTGATCGACATGTTACGTCCTGGTTTGATCCACGCGGATCGAGAGAATCATTGGGCTCCTAAGATGGGTCCCTAAACAGAAGATTGTTACACTAATCTATAAAATGTACACTTATTCGTTTTTCTACAAATTAATGGATACCGTTCCACTTTTTCTTACCTGTCTATTCCTTTCAAAAGTTGTGCCACTTTCGCTCGCATGTCTTCCGCCATCTTGGATGTCGAAAGATCAAAAACGGTTGTCCTGGGCTCTAAACAGCCTCACTTTCACTCCTACGAGCAACGCGCGCGAGTTTGAAGAAATGGTTTGTGCGTGCCGCGGGCGGAGGATGGCGGCGAGATCTTGGTTTAGTTCGCTGATGGTTTTTGTTCGCTGATGGTTTCTTCAGTTCGTTGAGTTCGATAACTCTGTCGAAGACTGGAGCTGGAGGCAATGTGGCCGGGAAAAGCAAACGATGCACTAGACAGAAGACACTCCCACTCGAAGTCTGTCAAGTCTGTGCTCAAATGGCGCTGAGTACTGCTAGTGGACCTGGTCTTCGCTGTCATTTTAACGATACAGGTAAAAGAACGATATAAGGTGAAGAAAAAGAGAAAAGCGAAATCGTTCGACAATCAATCGTACACCAAAGCTTACGAATATCTGGTAGTGATATAGTTACAAACATGATCCCTAAGTAAAGATCGTGTCAATAATTAACCTACCCACTCTACGGACAACGCAACGTGAGGTTGAAATGGTTTGTGTTCAGAACTCTTCACTTCTTTATTTACACAAATTTACTGAGCGTAAAATCATAGCAGTGGCGATGTAGTGGCTGTTACTCTTCGTCAAGAGAAGATTCAGTACGCCGAGTGGTATAAAATCCAGCTCAAACTAAATATGTAACGCTAGCGATCAAATCCAGAACAAAATACAGCCCAGTCAAACCTCTCCACAATGAGAGGTGGCCCTTATGAGGAGGTCGAGAGTGGTCGAGAGGTGGCCCTTATGAGGAGGTAGGGGTGTAATATGACACCCGTCTTTTTTTTTTTTTTTTCAGGGGTTGGATATTTAAAAAAAAATGCTTATTGTAGCATATAAATTTCTAACACAATAAAACAGAAACTAACGTCGCGCGGTGGGATCAAGTTTCGTGACCTTTTACAATATCATGGGTTTTGTAGACACCATTCCTCAGTCGTTGTTGAGAGGTTATTAAGGAGCTTAAGAAACCACGACGGCGACGCCGAGGACAACGTCGATAAAAAAATGATTTTATATTTTATCTACGAATTTCGCGACACCCTAATTTACTTTGTTTATCACTGTCAAAGCTATCACGAAACTGAATCTAGGACACCGATAAATTCTAAATAAAAATTTAAAAAATTAGCCATCGTAGTTCACGTTCTCCAGACAATGCAGAACTCGGTCATTTCACGTTCTTGTTTTGCAGAGGACGGCAAAGAAATGTACCAAAAATTATAACGCACGTGCAAAGCCATTGTTCTGCTCATTAAGCCTTTTGTTTAGCACGTTGCCGTTGAAACATCTTTCCGAAGTCAAAACACATAAATCGTCTGAGGTACATTGTTGTAGTTGCGAGAACGTCGCTTGGGCTGTCCACGCATCACGCGACTAACACCCTCCAAGAACTGGTTACCATGTCTAAAAATAACTTAAGGAAAAGCACTTTTTTTTCCCGAAACTTTCTTTTTTTCTCCATAATTCTGTCCAATTGACCTATCTAAGTTTCTAACGAGCAACATTTGGGCCGATAAACGATCTTATGCATTTTAGGTTAAGAGGGATTACCTTGGGTATAAGGCCTCTATCAGTTGGGATTTACTCTCTGGCTTATCTTGATCTTCTCTTGTCTTCGCACAATACAAATATTCAGCGATACAAAGGGGATTCGCTTCTCAACGAACCAGTTATATCACTTGACCCACAAAAGTGCATTCGTGACCGACCTTTTCGCAAACTACTTAAACTTAATACAAACAAGAGTAGAAAGAAAGCAACCCAAATTACAAGACATGCTTTTTTATTGCAATGGAGAGAGCTTTAGAGGATTTTTATAGAATTTTCTGCACATTTCGGCTTAAATTTTTCCCAAACACTGCATGAAGGCATGAATGACAAAGCAACTTTTCGTTGAAGCTCAACTGATGCAGTAGGCTTCATCTGAATCATTGGACGTCCGGTCTAAACCATCACCGCAAGTTTATGAAATGAAGTAAGGCTTGAGTCAGGGCACCCAGCGACGGGTTTTTCTCAAATGCTTTCAAACGCTGTTCAGTTTAGGCTATCTGGAGTGCTTCAGTTATAGCTCTATATGTTTATTTTAAGGACCCTTTGCTATAAAAATTTTATCCGTTCGGTCATTTTAGGGGAACTTGAGTCTTCTCGAATTTATTAGGGCTTTTTTTGTCTATTTCCCGAAAACCTTATCGTTAGGTATTGCCTTTCCTAAAATCATAGCTGACCTATTTCGGTACCCAAAACGACATTTTTATCACTTCACTTGACTTTAATTTACAACTGTAATCGCGTATCCAACAAGGGCGAATGGATTAGCTGCCTCAATCGACTGAATAATGTGGACATTTCAGTGAGATCTAAACGACGAGATAGTATGGAAAGGCGGGAAAGTTTGTCGCGCGTTGTTCAGTTTTTGAGTTGATGATTGCAGCTTGTCATGGAGGAAAGCGAGCGAGACAATTTCCTTCCGAAGTATTCTTCGCATAATCACCTCCAAAGGTGTCTACATTCCGGACATTTTGGCAAACGACAAAAAGTTAACGGGAAAATCCGATGAAGAGGCGTCGCTGAAAATTATACGCCTTTTCAAGTCAAACAAAGTAAGATCTTACTTGTTTACGCGACCGTCATAATCAAGAATTGACATTGTGTTGTTCACACAGGTGGTTCAGAATCGGTCAAGTTTACTGAAGTATAAAAACTACAAGACCCATATGTAAGGTAACAAACTTTACCCAAACTTTACAGGAATGCTTAGCTTAATTTTATGCCTAAAGATTAATTTGTTTTCACTAATTTGGATCCTCCCTTCGCCTTGGTTGTACTGCATTTAAGAACTCTTTCAATTAATCATTTCTGTCAAACTCTGAGTAGTTGAGTCAACTGTGAAGCCAAAGGTGCTGTTTTCAGCAATTTCTCCGTTCAGAAATCTAAATCAGAAAGCTGGAAATGTATTATCCGAGGTTTAGAATTTAATGTAAGATTTTGCATGGAGAATCTTTAGGAGCTGAAATATAAGAGTTTGTGTGGATATTAGTACTGAGACAAACTTGAAATCAATCAATGTGTGGATATTAAATTAACCAAAAAAGACTATAAGATTTGAGCCAATTTTGGTTATTTACGCCATAGTCTTATTATAACACCGTAAGGTAAATAACCAAAATACGCTGAAGTTCAAGTTGACAGAGTGAAATGAACCGCAATTTTTAATGTACTGAAGGGGTTAAATCTCAAAACTGATAGCTGAGGCCCTGGGTTAATGACGCAAAGCTCATCAACCAAGTGAAAACTCGTGAATCTTCAAGGAAACCAGTTAACAGACAAACTTTCAATGGTGTATGCTGTGAAGGAAAAACGAATCGATTTAGCAGAGAATCAAAAAATGTCAATCAAGAAATGTTGGACGTTGGTTCTCTCGCAATGCACAGAAAATCCCCAGAAAGTGAATGTGGTCACTCAGTGTAAATTTTCCCAGTCAGCAGACTCCCACACACCCCTAGAGGTGGGCTAGCTGACCATTCCTACAACTCTTAGCAAAGTATTTCTCGGTAAATGATGAGTTATTTTGTAATCTACTCCCGTTTTTATCAAAGTTCATATACTAAGAACACAAATTTCGTTCGGTAGACGAAATGAGATGATCTATTCACGAATCTAATATGATTCGTGAAATGTTAGGTTATTGAAGGTCAGCTAGACTAAAACGTTGACATTTTGAGTCCCGCCTCCAAATAACTTGAAGTTGATAATAGTAAATTAACTAACTTAGCGCGCTTGTGAAACTTTTTTGAGCACTTTGTAGGAGCATTTTAGTACTTTATCAGAGGTGCTAAGGTTCAAATGTCAATTTCACAAACTCGCTATGGCAGTAAATTTATCATTATTAGTTAATTAGAAAACTGATTATTTTGCTCATTCAATTTGGGTCATGGAGTTCTTTTCTTTGATACCAGGGAGCTTATTAAAACGAGAAGTGACTGTGGAATAAATCGGGTGATAACTGGTAAGTTAGAACTTGTTTTGACTAGTTAACTTAGATTTAAATAGTTCAATTCCTCCATCCTTAGTGATGCATATATTCTTACATAGTACGTTATAAGAGACGTTAAGAAATACCCCGATTGGAATGTGGACTCACATAATGTCTTGCCTTCATAATGATACGTCCACAAACAATGATAACGATTCATGCAACGAGCGTCAATACTCGTTCCGGGGCCCCGGCCCACTTCTGTACTCGGTTAAAGAAGGGTTAAAGAAGTAAGGTTACTTTTCCGTTGTTTTCTGTTCTGGATTTTCGGTGGCTTCTGTCCACCTTCATCAAAATAGCAATGTTAAGGTTCGTTACTACCCGCACCACAAGCCCGTGTGCCGCCGGTTTATTGGTTTTTAAAATCAACAGTATGTAAGCCCGAGGGAACGGTGATGTCAAAAGTCTAGTGCCACGACTCCAAGGAAAGCCTCTTGTACTAGTTTGTAACACAGCGTTCTAGCCCGCGTGAGCTCCACGAGCGCTTGCTTTCCCCGACGTAGGTGAATGTATAGTCATGGCAGCTTACTTTGTAGACGATCCCTTGGACTCGGTCGAACTTTTGTCGGTCCTGGGGCTTTTTAAATATGTGACCCAGTGTTCTCACTGGCCTCAAGGCTGCCATGCCGAACGTGAGATTTTCGGACGACGCCGCCCACGCGATCAGATGCGCCTTTTACGTAAAGAAGGATCACAAACCCCAGTGGCCTCTCAGCCTTGTTGTTAGGATATTTCCTTAACAGACTACCAGGATAACCACTCGCTTTTAAATCGTTTAAAACGCATTCCCGCTCTTCCGTTCTTAGTACAGGACGCGGAGGGAAGAAGAGGCTGGCTCCCGTTGAAGAGTGTTTCCACCGCGGCAGCTTCCTTGTGTTGCCTGTGTTGCGGGTTTGGGTTGATTTTCTGTTAACATCAGTCGCTATGGAACCATCGCTCAACACGGTTATTCGTGAGTCCAAAAAGGAAATACTCTGACCCTTGTTAGTCTGACATGCGCACTCTATTGTGAATTGGATGTTACCGTCAATAGAGTTCAGATGCTGGTGGAGAAGGTCTGCGTCTGTTCTCATCAAACGTACGTTGCAGTTGTCCACATACCTTAGCTCCACCACCGACGTGGAGCAACTGGAGACTGAGGCAGACGCTGCTCGTTCCTCTACGTTGGCCATGACAAGATCTGCGGCCATTGCGCTGACTGGTAACCCGATTGCGCAACCAAACACTTGCTGGTATTGCATCCCCTGATAAGTGAAGAAGCTATTTCCCAGTAATAATTCCAGAAAGTCTATAACTGCCTGCGACTCACTGAAGACACGTGTTTCTTTCTATCCATCGGAGCTTCGGTTTTACAACGTCAATTGCCAACTTTACAGGGATGGAAGTGAAAAGTAAAACGACATCAAAGAATACGAGTTCCTCATCGTCAGTGACCCGTTGGCTAAGCACGAACTCTGCAAATTCAGTTGAGTTGCGCACGGTATACTGGTCATCCACTTGTAAGGTTCTGAGTATCTTCGCCACGTACTTAGATACCTGGAATATAGGTGCAGCAATGCAACTGTTTCTTGGTCTCAGGGAGACGCAATTCAACTCCGCTGGGATCAGTTATGAAATGGTCGTTATCTGGTTGAGGCTCCTCGTTATGAAATTTTGGAAGTCCATAAAAAGATGCAGAGTTTGGACCGGAAACTTGAAGTTTCTTATACTCCTCGGAAAAGTTGCCTGACTTGTTAAGGTCTTGCAGCTTCCTCTGCAGATCTGATACACTTCTTGTAGTGGGGTTCCGTCGTTTGTCCGTAATTGGCTGGTCAGTCTTGGAGCATTGTATTGATTTACTCTCGTTAATCGGACTTGTTCATCACCACGACACACTATATCTCTCGCTGGACTCTGTTGCATTCATAATTGTGTAACTACTGAAAAATAAGGCCTCTTAGAAAAAGAAAGAAAAAAAGAAAAAAGAATGGGGAAGCCGAGTTACCAGTAGAACTTTGAATTGGTTTAGTTTCCATTCCATTTTCGGGACGGACCGTGTTACGTAACTTACCGTACTGATTAAAAAATATTCTGTCGGCCGTTTTGTAGTTTTTGAAGTATCTTAGATTTTAGGTTCTTTTTACTCAGCTTTGGCGCCAGAGATTGTAAATGTTGTTGATGTGACAAGGACTGGTGACGATGACGCTGTACTCAGGGTACATTGCTTAGCCGTTTTTCTTATATAGTTTTGAAATATTTTCGTGTTTACTATTCTTAGGAAGTAGATCAGGTAATGTGAGCTCAAAATCCCTTTTGTTTCTTTGACCAGAAATTTCTTCATCGGAAGTTGCCTTTTCAATGTAAGGGTCCGGACAGTGAGATCTTTCAAATAAAAGAAAACAAAAGAAAAAAAAAACACATTGTGGTCAAAAATGGAGTGAGTGGGGATATGCTGCAAGAAAACATTGCTAATACTACCCAGCATGTCACTGCTCCATGCATTTCTTCCTTTTTTCGCTATATTCACTTCATAATTCTGCCATTAAATTGTAATAAATAATTTTCTTTTTAATCTAAAAAAAAAAAGATTAATAAAGATGCTAAGCAAAAGTGCCTATATAGGCTCCCCTTTTTTCTGTCCCATATCGGAACCAAAGCCCCCTTTCATTTCTCCTTTACCTAAAAACGTTGTTCTTTTAATGTGGTGAAGTAAGATGGTAGCCACCGGCTTTATCACTTAGTAATCGTTATTTTAGATGCTTACTTGTGCAAAATTTGTCCAGTAATGGTAAAAATTCGATTAAGCACCAGAGGTGTTTGTTAAATTTTGTGTTTAAAATGGTACTTTACATCGGAAATATTGGGGTGTCGTTTGTTAGAATAGCGTTGATATTAAGACTTGATTTAGTAACGACCCTGATTACCATCCATTATGGTAGAGGCGGAGGGGGGGAGGGGTTCAGCATGATAGTACGGTTAGTACGTAGCTCGCATTACAACATGTATTTACAAGACTCGTCTAAGGCGACAAAACGATCAGGTTTTACTCATGCACAATTTCTTATCTGACGGAGGCTTCTAGAATCATTTTCACCCTCAATGAAATATTTGCCTTGGCTGAAGAAATATTACAAAACTTAATGGAAATGAATGTTTGAGTACATCAGATGAGTTATGGAGAGGATGTCAGTGTCGGTGACCAAAATGTGATTCAAGACAGATACAAAGTTGTATAAAATTCCAATTCAGAAATTAATTCTTCTTTAAAACAAATGTGAAAATTAAGCTCTTTCTGCCCAAACAACATTTCGAGAGTCGTTAAATGATATTAAATCTAAAAATATATAGCTCGCGGTTTCAACAAAGCAATTTTCGCGGTGATCTAGTCTATTTATGCAACCTTCCAATGATAGCAACATAATAATAAAGTAAACAGAACATCGACCATAGAATTCTTGCCGTTCGCCACGGCTCTAGGGAAAAACCAACAAAGAAAGCAATTAAAGAAACAAGCCAACTGCTTTAATATGACAACGTCCTTCAAAATAATATTATATCATTTTCATAAGAAATGGATTTTTAAATTCTCATCTCCTATTCTCATTTTCTTTGCGGAATCATTCTCAGGCGTAACAAGACAAATCAAGCTGGCTATACCGGGCAACACAACGTTGCCCAAATGTTCAGTTTTTATCATAATCTTTGTGTCAGTGAAGGGTACTAGTATTTCAGCAAGACTCTGCTATTCATAGGAGCGGAGATTCACTAAAAAGAATTATTTGCCCTGTCACCAAATGAAAACAAAAGAAGCAGTCATTTATTTCAATTTTCCTTCACAAATAGATTCATGGGTTGCTTGGATATAAGTTCAAAAGCCCATTTTCAATTTAGTTGTGCGGTACCACAGGAAATATTTACGAACCGCCTCGGTCAATTTTTACCTCACTTTTTTAAATGCATTTTTGTTCTCATAATTTTTTTTCCGGTTGTGAGATGTCTTCTGACATCACTGAAGTAACATATGATTTTAACACTGACAATTTCCTTGTTCATTTGTCAGCTGTGCGGCGGAGCTTTCTGCAAACATTTCACAACGCTTGTTTGTTCCATTAGAACAGAAACTTTGCAAGATCTTCCATTGTTGAAAATGTCTATTGCACAAAAAAGCCGGTGACGAGCTGTCATTTGAAGCATGATCAATCCACGTAAGTCTATTCATGACATACGCAAGCAGAAAGGGAGACTTTTGCCCTTGAATAAAGAGTTATTTTATCATATTGTGAAGCTGAATACACTCGCAGATGCACTGGAATAATTATAATATTATCGAAAAAGGCAAAGAAAAAAAAAGGAAAGGAGTGCACATAAATTGACGAGAGCAGGAAAGAAATTGAAGCAAACAAAGCACTGAACTGCTTCTCTTGCACTCAGACTTTGAAATGAATAATAACAATCTTACGGCCAAGTAAATCGACAATGAACAAAATTAAAGCATTTTAAGCTGCTTCTTGATGTAATTTACAAAACGATGTTTAGGGTAAAGAAGAATCTTGAAAATAAGCGATACTAAAAAAGAAAGAAAACAGAACACCAAATGGCAAACTGCCTACGAACTGAAGCACCATATCTACCTTGTGATCTTTACGTTCACTACTAAACCAACTGTGAACTAAAATATTGGTATGGAGTAGACATCATGGATAATTCATGAACAGCCTGCTATATGCTGTGATACAGGGCGAGAATAACATGTCGGTCGTCTAGACGCGTCAAATGCCTTTTAGATGTAGCAAACATGGTTTCCTTTCGAACAGAGCGGTGAAGTTAGTCAAGGGTTTTCTCGCATCTTGTTCCAAGATTGTGTGCGTCATTATGATTAGTTTACGCTTATTTACATTCACGACATGAATACAATTTTACCATCACTTTTCGCTCGAAGAAAACAACCACAAAAAATGGAATTCACGAAAAAAGACGGCAGATGTTCTTAATTTCTGCAGTAAATACACTTGCAGTTACTAGGACGTTCTACTCACTGATTTCTGACTTGACTTCAAGTTTGCCCGAAGGACAATATTTTCGGAGAATGTTTGTCCTAGGAGTCTTCCATAGCCCAATATTTGTAATTCCACTCAAACGTTGGTCATTCTATCACTTTATGAATACTCTACGGATTACTTGTTAAATTAGAACCCCCGATTTTCTCAGTGTCACGATGCTCTCGCGCTGAACGCGAATGGACCGAGCTCATTCGAAAGAAACCTTGGAATTTCCCAGTAACAAAATTAAGCGTTGCAGTTATTACGCTAGTTGTTTTGTCTCGCTTGACTTTCAAGACAATAACCTTTTCTTGATTTCGTAACCCAAGATCGTGCTCCCAAACAAGTTGAAATAATGTGGCGAAGAACCTAACTGCCCAGTTATATCCGACATTTCTTTCTTTGTAAGTGTTCATCACAGTAGTCATATTGCGCTTTAGAGCCCCGGGTTTAGAGCATAGAACCGTAGCCCTAAATTCAGCCTCCTTTGCCTTTACTTTTGTTTTCACCGAGTAAATGTTTTGGACAATCTTAGTTACATGTTCAAACTTTTGGATTTGATCACAGCTTTAGCATGCAGCAGAATTGAAGCAGCAGTTTGCTGTTGTGTGGTTTGTGAGTAAGGAGTTGTTTGGTATTGCCGGCTGCCGTCAAAATCATGAAAGCTGACTCCCAGGTTATATATGCTTTTCACTTCTGGTGAAGAGGAGAGACACAATGAGTAGCTTTAGCGCAAGAAACTTGATTAACGTTTCCTCGACAACAATATAGGACAGTTGTTTCCAATGTTATACTAGGTTTTACAAGCGGAGCGAAGTCCTCGAGGGAAAGGCATGACATTGCTTAACTGCTTACGATCGGTGGCTAATGTGAAGTTCCTATTCATGAGATGTTTTCTCTTCTAAAACAAATTCATTATTCAGTGAAATGTTTTCTCTTCGCTGAGCCTTGAAGTCCACAAAATATTTAACTCACTAACAGCAAACCAAACCGCCCCAGTTCTAAGTCAACAGAATTCAAAATTTATAAGTTTATTTTTCTAACTTGTTTGAATTCGTTTTTTTTGTACATCGAGCGAAATCAAACAATTACAATAATCTATTGCACGATCCAGATTACGAAAATGGCGGACTTTGGCATTAGTTGGGCCAGACCTACCCAGGGCTTAAGCAAGAAAGATAATTAAAATTCACGGCTACCTTATCAACCGAGTCCCCAGTTTGGAATTTTGCTTCACATTTATTAAAGTACACTAGCAAAATTGGCTGTCAAGTTTTTTGAGACGCCTACATAAAATTCAAACGACGGTGATGATGGCTTTGTTTTAGGGGGAACATGCTAAAGTGAAAATTGTTTTTGCCATTCAATTAGACGCCGTGGAATACAATTGGTATTAAAAGACAAGCGAGAAATATCTCTTATTTTAAAAAAATGGAAAGAGATGACGATAAACATTATTTCTTTGACTAATAACATGCCGTAAGACAAAGGATTTGAATGAGTGTCAACCCCTGAACAAACGACTCGATTGATCTGGGAAGGTGTGTAAACGGAGGTCCGAGTCTACTTTTAATTGCGACGAATTACTTTTATGCAAAAATCGATGAGGTTTGCCTATGACGAACATAGGGTCATTTCTAATCCCGAGAAGCGACAGTTTGGCTGTCACTTTTTCCCACGCAAAAAAATCAATTTACTTCTAAACAAACAAACGGCTAAAACAAAGGGCTTTTCACAGCTTCCCACTTCATGAAAAACTGAAGTAATGCTACCAAGCTAAAACAGCATACCTCTATTCATTTGAAAAATATCAATGTGAGGGGTATCAGTTGAAAGAGCTTAAAAAGTTAGCGTTTGCAACACACAATTTCAACAACTAATATTCGAGAACAAATATTTTTGTGCCGTGTTTGTGTACGATATGTCTATGTACAGCAAAATCCTCTTTTGAGGGGTAATACATGTTATATGTTTGCTTCCCAACAAACCGCTCCCAAATATTTTTTCTAGCGTTTCTCCGCGTGCGTTTTGAAATTTGGAGCAAAAATGCCTCTCCCGCACGCAAAAACATTGCCCTGCTAATATGTCAATCTGCGGAAGTTAGGAAAGCCCTCCTCGAAGCCTGTGATTATGCAAAAATGTACCTCTCTAATAAATAAAGAATCATGCGTGAAAGAACTGTTCATAAATTCAACGGACTTTTTGATAAAGAGTTGACAACATGTGTCACACAAGCCTTAATGTGTTTATTAAGAAAAAATAGAATTTGTTCTACGCAGTGGATAAGATTTGCAAAGGTGGCGTGAAATTAAATGTTAGCTCAGAAAGGTACCACAGCGCCGTTTTTTGTGTTGAGTACCTTACCAGAAGAAATTTAATCAAAGATAAAAGAGTTGCATGTCCATGGTAGTGGAAGATTCTTCCGTAACTGATCCCTTCATTGTCTCTATTGTGTTTTTGTGTCGGAAATTATTAAGTTTTGCAAAAACTTCGACTGTCTTCAAGAAAAAAAAACATCCCTGTTCATAATCGCAGCGAAATTTGCTTTTATACAATTTCAAGTGTTTTTAGGTAAGTAATATATCAAACATCACTTATACGAAACTCCCAGTGTTTCATCCTAACGATGAGTAGCCTGGATTCATTATCATTTAAACGAGAGAATAATTATTTTGATCGGTATTTCCATTTCATTTCAAGCAGAAATGTAAAACAAACCATTTGCTTTAAGATTGCTACATCGTGGTGAGATCTCAGTTGTTTTATTTGATCACGTTTTCTGTTTGTACCGACAAAGACTCTACTGCAAATTAATTGACAGAAAGCGCCCATTGTGTAGCGAATTTACCAATAATCAGAACATCACCGCGAATATTAGGCTCCGATTCAAAGGCTTTTGAAAAGGCATAATAGGACAATTTTGTAATTAAAACCGACCTCACACCTCTATATGACAACAGAAATCGAAAAGTTCCGGGTTTAAGGGACGGAGAAGCAGTGTACGCCTCACTGAATGATCGCTGGATATTGCTAGAAACTTGGCTGTAATGTATGATTGAAAATCGGTCTACTTTTCTTTGGAGAAATAGCGTTTTAACTGATATTAATACAAAGAAAGTAATGTACTAACAATAAAGAGACAAAGAACAACCAACGGCTGTAAGATAAATTGTGGTTTATTACAATTTCATTGCTTCAACTAGTTCTTTACAACGATGGGATTAGCGTTGTAAAGACAATTTTGTAAAACAAAGCGGCAAACACGTGAAATACAAAAGGAAAACTTTTAACTACAGTGGTGAGGCTTAAGTTAGCTTAACTTTCTCTCTTGTCTTTCTTGAACGTGGGAACTCTGTTAGCTAGTTTTGGCTTGCTCTAGCAAGCAGGAAATTGAAAACTCATTTTTTTGCGCTGACTACCAAATTAGTTAAGTGCCTGGAGACTGACCTATTGTCACAGCTGCGGTCTTGGGTCGAGTCTATTTTTTTGTAGCAAGTTCCCGCATACAGATAGAGTTGTGGCCAAATTACAATGAAGAAAAGACAGTTTAAAGTCAAAACAAAGTAGTAGGGATCGAAAGTCTTCCTTTTACTAACTTTCTGCGAATTCGTTTAAGTTTAAACAGATAAGAAGAAATGTTTATCAGCCACAACAAAGGAAAAGCTTTTAAGGTCTTCCTCCGTGGAACAATGGGCGAACCACATTGAAAGGCGGGAAGCATGGGATCATTTTACACATCCATACACATCCTTCCTACTAGCTATTAAGCAATCGTTTTCGGAGAATAAGTTTCTGAAGAGACGTGGCAATTTTAAACTGTTCTCTAAGTGCCTTATCTTGGCTTGTATAAGACACTGCCAGTAAACGGGCCCTCTTTAATACCCCGTTCTTAAGGGAAAGGGCAAACTGAAAATTTTTAGAGTTCTGAAATCTATGTTTTATAATAGATATTTTTCGTCAGTCAAAAGCGTCTTTTATTCGATATCATCCTAAAAGATTTTACATATTCATTTTTTGCTGTATAATTTGGCCTTCTTTAGTATACAACTGTGCCCTTTACTTCCATTTATTGAATTGGCAAAAAAGAACAACAACAACAAAAAATGCTCAGATACGCACCTTTTGTAACAGGATATTTTCGTGAGACATTTGATTTTCCCTTGTATATTACGGAGTTCAGAAAATGTAATTTTACGCTGTCATTTAATATCTTGGTTCATCCGTTGTAAGGCTACATCTTATTTTCAATAAATTGGGCTTATGACGCAGATTAAAATGTTTAAACTATGTTAATTGTGTTCGGAAATTAGTTTTCGTAAGAGAAGAGGACTTAGCAATTCTGTCTGCCAGTAGGGCAGTTCTAATAGCATGGGAAATACGAAACACATCTTACTGAGAACAAACACAATCCTAAAAATTACTTGTTTTCACTTTGCTTGAGTAGCAATACCTTGTTTTATTTTCTCGTAATTTTTATCGTACATGACTTTTCAGGTTTCCAAAATTTTTTTGAAATGGCTCGCAAAAAAAAAAACGATTTTGCAAATATAAGATTTCAAGCTATAGCGATTTGTCTAAGATTCTTGCCCGGAAATATTGTTATCTGTTGTTTTTTGGCTAAAGCAGAAACGAACTTAAAAAGATTATCTATTTCGGTTCTTAAGCTGATTATTCAAGACATTCTAAGTATACATCATCACTGGGAATATCAGGAAAAATCTTATCTAGTGCTGGCATTAAAGTAATACACTTGGCAAATGAAATCCATTAAATTCAAGACAGGTGCTGGTTAAATGAAAAACAGAAATGAACATCTCCCAGAGAGCACCTCAGCAAATAAGTTTTATAATTGAAAATGCAATTAGAAAAGAACGAATTTTTCATCACTCGACACCAAACACACAAATTAAAAATGCCATTTCTAGGGAAATATTGTGTGCACACAAATATATTGATCTTGAAGGTTAATAAAAACAAACTATGAGACTATAAAAGGCGGCTTGGCCTTCCAAAAAATATGAACTTTCTGAAAAGAATTTTTGTTGAAAACTGAAACTTGACATCAAAATAGCCTTATATGTTTCTTTACTTGATATAGTTTTAACTCTCAGGTTAAAATAATGAGTGAACTTAATGTTTTCCTCTCTTCTTGGCAATGTCTCCTTTTAATTTTAAGGCTGTCAAAGACAAGGCCAAACATTTTAGCTTACTTTAGACCATTCAACACTCTTCTCTCTGCTTGATATTACACTTTCAACTTTTACTGCTGACGCTCATAGCCCGGATTAAGGTACTGCTTGAGCTCTAATGGGACTTTAAAATGGGTATTTCGTAACATTTATAGGAAAAAACCGTGGACGAAACTTGCAGGAGCCAGCTAATATTCACATCCCAAATAAACTGCAGAAACTAAAACAATTTTTGCTTGCTCAGTCAGTTGGTTTAGCTAATTCGCCATATATATCAATGTTTATTAACTTATTTCACATTCATACGTCTACATATCCATACAACATATATTGTTACTCAAATACATACACAAAACAATCTCGGACATATTTTTGTTTTAGTACTTTAATGGGTACGAGATTTTTCCACGGTGAACGAATTGTACCACGGCAATGATTTAGATCCCAAAAGCTGCTGACATTGTTTCAATCGGTGCAATTGGTGTGTTGCCACTGTCTTCCTCATAGAAAACAAATTCTTTAAATTCGATATCATGTTTACTTGGTGACTTTACCTTCTACCTTCACTTTTCCGTGCGAACATAACTGCTCTGAGAACAAATAGAATGAACAAATCTTTGTATTGTGGAGTGACGAAAACCTTTTCAAAATGTTGTCATTATTATAACCTGCTTGGCATGAAAGCAACGTGTGTATTCATGACGGTTTAGCCTGCTGACCGTTACTACCAGAGATGTCTAGAAAATAAATGGAAAACGAAGGCAAAATTGCGACAATCTTGATACACCCACTTGCAGGTCATGTTTAGCGGAGGATGCATTGCTTAAGATTCCATCACAGCTGTTTTTACTTTCGGTTGTCTTGTAGAACATAGAGCAAAACTACAGAAATATATCTCGCTTAGAAACCACTACGAGGTTTTAAAAAATCTCAGTTAGTTCCGTGACGCCTTCGCGTTCAATGCCGCCTCGTCAAAGAGATGTCAAAGAAGTCATGTTCAATTAAAATTTCAATGGGACAGCTGCGTATTTCTTTGGGCCTATTTCTGTATTTTCCTATATTCTCTTAGATATTTTCTCCAAATATTCTCACGACACTACAGAAAAAAAAAAAAAAATAAGCCACATAAATTATTCTAGTAAAACAAAACTTGTCGCAAGGTTGTTTCTTAAAGGAAGGAAAGAGTTCATCTCTTTGCTTTGGAGTATCCCTTTTTGAAAACTGAAAAGAAAACTGAATTACAACCAAGTCATATTCCTGCAAGCTCAACTGAATGATCTACCGAGAACACAAAAACAAAGTCAACATAAACTAACCTAGCTTGTTAGGCGAGAAAATATTTTCCTAACTATTTATCGAAGGGAAATTTGAGTCAACTGTTTCACGTTTCACTGTTTGTATTCGAGAGGTTAACTCGACAGAAAACAACTGAGTTTAAAGTACTTTATACTCTCACACAAACGATTTATTTAGTTTTTTCATCTGGGTGGGTCACAAAGGTTTTCTCTCTCCGCCGCGTCGCGCACAAGACCTGAAGCACATCACGCTAGAAACGAAAGTACGAACCTTCTGATTACGTCCATAAGAATTTCAATGATTTCCTTTACTTCTGGTACTTATTTGAGAAAAAAAAAGCCTTCATGGTTTTACTGCGAAAATTGGAGGTTAAACTACGCAGGAAGTTCAACAGCTAGGACAACTGTAAACAAGGCGAGTTGATATGGTTTGAATTGAAGGAAACACGATGCGAAAGACTCCTACAAATAAAAGACAACAAGTAGATGGGTTCTGTCACAAATTTCCCCCAAACAGTTCTGTACAAACGTAATGCGAAAAATTTCGAATTGTATAAATGGAATCACTATCAAATAAATGAGGGTTATTTTTCATCGATGCAACGTCTAAACCCTGAATTAAACTTTGCTATTTTAATCTCATGGAGTTGACTCTAGGATTTACGGATTAGAAAACTCTCTTTCTCGATCACATAATCCAGAGAGGCTTGCCTTGAGGCGAATATTTGGCGCACTACGAAATAACTTAATACAATTATCTGCCTGTTATTTTCAGATGACGGACGTGCATAGATTCATCGGGATTGCACGACATCTCTCTTTAAGTTTCGATTTTGTCTAGCGTCTTGTCTTTTACTTTTCTTATTTTTCTACTCAGTTGTATATTTCCTGCATTTGTTCGATGTTAATACCGTCACTAAGCACAGACCACATATCGTATCACTTGTTAACTGCTTTCTCCTGTAGGCCCCGAAAGCTCTTTAAACCTGAAAGGTAACAAAATGGATTAGCTCAAATTAAACGTATTGAAAATACTCCGAGAAACAACAATAACAACATTATGTTAAAAAGTTCTTAAACACTTGGTAGAAGGAACTTACCACTGAATTTCATTTAGAAACGCTCAGGGGAAAACTAAATTTCCTTTTTAGCAGCAGAATATTACGCGAACCATTTTAAGGTCATCTTTCGCGCCTGTAATATCGCGGTTGCCAAGCAAGTTTTTATCCGCTTTAAGCCTCTACAAACACCCGCCAAATGCATAAGACTTGGCTTGTTTTTCAAACATCCAACCCTGTGAAATACTGCAGATTTCTTACATTAAAAATTGCCAAATAACAAATGAGTAGATTATAGGGTATGGGCATGCTAAAAGAATTGAAAAAGGTCTTTAATCCAAGGCAAAATTTAAAATGAGCGCAGAATAATATGGGTTAGAAACTCATCTCTTGAAAGACACTGTGTAAACATGTCATTCGCGTGGAATAGCCCTTTCTTTAGAAAGAAAAAAATTTGTTCTCTTGCAAATATTATTACCAAAACTGACTGTGTAATCTTTTTAAAGATACCACTCACAATTTTTCACTGTCGAACGAAACTTTTCCTGAAATCTGACATCGCAGAAAAAAAAGTTTCGAGTGAAAAGGAAATTGCGATTTTACGGCGACAGCTGGGAAAACAGTTTAATTCTTGCGAGACAGATCTTCTTAGCTCATAATGTTTTGAGAATTAAAACAAAAAGTTTCATCGCTAAGGTCAACACCATTGCAGCCGTATAAATTTCTCTATGTAATACTGAGTTACAGTTCTTAAAATTTCAGCTAGAAAAAGTATTAAGAGCTGTTCAGATAGAATCCTACCTTTCTCGGAGTTTCAAAACCCACGCCCAAAGATAATGCCCATGTGCTCACATAATTTCCTCCATCTAATCTGCTACTCTCAAAGAAAACAGCCGAATTTTTTCCAAAATTTTCCCAAAACGTTTTCCAGATTAATTTGACTTTTTTCTTGACTAAAGCTTGTTTGGTCTCATCTTTAACGCTGTCATCTTTAGCAATTGTAACCATGTCTTCAACCTTGCCCAATGATCAAACAGACATGTTCGGCCATGTTTATTTGTTTGCTATACGTTCTGCCAGATAAATAATTACTGCCCTTCTTCAAAGCACAGATGACATTTTCAAAAGATCAGAAGAAAATTTACTCTGGGGCTAAAAGATGTTCTCCTAGACAGGGCAAATTTGACCGTTCAGAGACGGCTATGGAACAACTGTGTCGGTAATAACCTACAAAAGCTGTTGCATGTCAAGACTGTTTTACAGCTCCTTCGGTTTACAGTTGTACCCCAAATCTAAGCATTTTCAGTAATTAGACAGGTCCAACATTGAATTTACTATTACCTTATTCCCCAAAAAGAATTATAAGAGGCCACTGAATTTTAAGCCCGTGGAAATGTAAAATCTGCCTGAAAATACCGATTCTCGTAAGTAATTAGTTGATGTAATATGACAAATCTTGTTACGAGCAATACCAAATTCAGGATAATTTTACTGCAGCACAAAACCAACTTTCACGTAACATAACAGGACTCTGTTTCAATTTATCGGGTTTAACGTTGTCTTCCTGCTAAAACCCAGCATGAACCTTAGAATTTCACCGAAGCAAAAGATGAGTGCAATTTAACAACGAGTAACATTTAACACGATTATTATAAACGAGAGAGATTTCTGCTGGTTCGCTTCCTCTTAAGCAGATATTACCATGATAACAACAAGCTTCGCCGCAGTCAGGGAAGCAGTTTATAAACAGCTAAGGGTATGAGATTAAGCTCGATTAGGTTTCTATAGACTGTGCACAGAACTTGATAAATATCAAAACACCATTTGCCATACCTTTTAGGTTCTTTTGTGCTTCTTGTTCCCACGTGTACTACCAGTATCCATTAAGCATATCGCTTTCACAGCATCTCAAGTTTACTTTCGATCACCAACAAGAATTCTCCGCCATTTAGACGCTAAACCGCAAAAAAAAGGAAGACTTGAGAAATCCATAATTGTGGTAGTAAAAACCTAGTAACTGAGAAGCTGGCTCTCAGCTTCTGAGACTTTCTTCGCTTCATACTTGTTTGGAATCGAGTCACAAAGAGCGGAAATGTCTTGCTAGTCTTTAGATTTGAATAAAACAACACCGGGCTCCTTGACAGAGACCCTGCTTGTAGTGAACATTTATAGTTTAGTCAGTTAACTGAGTTGTGTACTTAACAATATTTTCCCTTTGCCAGCAGTTAACTATATAACATGCAAATATTTAACTCATCAAGTTGAATCACTGGTTTATACTGTAAACTTTTATACTTCGTCTGTGTCGTGACTGTTTACTAGCATCGTGGAACGTAATGATAACATCCCTAGTTTTTAAGCTGAACTTAAGAAAATTCTCTTGAGTCGCCGAATAGAAGAGTTTAGATGTCAGAGTCCGTCTGAATTCAGAGCCGCGCATATGTTCAGCCTACAGCTCCTTTTACTGTACACCCTCAGTTTAATCCTTGTTATTTTGTGCAAAGGCTAAATACGTTCATGTTTACGTTGGCGATGGGAAAATCTGGGGTATTGTTATCAGAAATACTTTCTGATATCTCAAGGACCTTGCTGACAGCGGTCCGAGTGTTTAACCCGGCACCGCACCTCTTTTACATTCCCCTCCCTGTAGCCGCTAATGTCGCCATTTCCTCAGCTCATTTTCGAAACTTCCTTCCTGAACGCTAATCTCGTCGAGTCGAAAAAACACGAGTCCAAACAACAGATGCTACCGGGAAGGTTTTCACTTTTCAGACACACCTATTATTTCAGGTTTGGAAGCTAAACACGCCTTTGACCTCAAAGAAAATACGTTTGGAAGCAAAGACAAGCTGCATGGTTTCGCTTTAACCGATATGGGTGGCCGTGATGTTTGTTCACTAAAACGATTGATAATCATTCACTCGCCCTCTACTCAAGTCGGGCGCGTGTCTCTAACCTCTTTGAGAAAATATCGATTTAGTTTCAAGTTTCGTTTATTAAACCAATGTTTCAATGAATATTACGAAGGCTTAAATTGCAACCTCACCGGATGAATTTGCACGCCATTTTGGCGAGGCCATCTTCAAGCTGACCTCAAAACATCTTGGTGCCATCTTCGAAATTAATCTGTCTAAGTCTGCCCTTGATGAAAGCAATCATCTTCTAACGTCAATTCCTAAGTTTGCACACAATTCCCATCGTAAATGAATTAATGCAGCAACGAACTTAGATAAGATCAAAAGGAAATTTAGGTCGACTGCGACGGACGACAGCCGAACTACCTGCCCGCCGCATTTTCCATGACAATCACGCGCTGAATTTTATCGCGAAGCAGCTTTTACAGATGCTTCAAAAGCGACACTTTCATTTTCACTAGAGTGAAGTCAGATACTGAATTATGCCCTACACTAAAGACGAAAGCTGCCTGAATAAATTGCGCCCTTATCGCTTAAACCTTTTGGCAAGACAAAACTCATGAAATTCAAGATGAACTATAAAAAGCCACTTAACCAACAAAGATATTTTCCGTGTTTCGTCTCATTGGGCTTATTTTTCGCGTTTCAAGACCAAATGAAAACCATTGTAAACCACTTGTAAACTAAGAGAATTTAAAGCGAGTTAAATCGATCAGGTCACGAAACCCTAAAGGCATGAAACACGACGGATTCTCCTATGTTTGAAAATGTATCATCTTGAATAGTGTTTTCATCTTCGCATTTAGTTATCTCGTTACTTCTTCGATCGAGAGATTTTGGTGGCAATAAATACGTGATTCATTATATCATTTCTCTGTTGCTCTTCATAAACTCTTTGCTGATGGATTCAATAGGAGAAGCTTGCTTTTGCCGTCGTGTACCGATAGAAAAAGGAAACACATAAACATGGCTATTCAATACAGTTTTACTCGAACGTTAATAACAATTACAAGTCAGTAAAGACGATTGAAAATGCCGCTGAAAATCTGGCATTTTCATCCGATATGAAAACACGAAATAACTTGACCCAGCTTTGAACATAACGTGCTCCATAATTATAACTCATGTACCCTAATACGAACAGAACAAAAGCCCATTGTTTCCAAATCAACATACAACCATCGCTTCTTCCCGACATTTTAAAATTCGATTGAATTCCTTTAAAACTAAGAAAGAAATGCCGCCAGCTCACAGGCCGGGGCGTATGATAGTTTGATTAAAAGATTTCGGGGCCTTTGATATTCGACTGTGGGATAAAGCGAGTTTAAATTAGTTACTTAGCTAAACTCGTTTAAACTTTTCTTCACCGCATCACTCCTCCACCAAAACGCCTGAGGCAAATTTTTGAAGATAATTTCTGTAAAGCCCGATCGAGATTCGTAAAGCTCTTTTTCTTTTCTCTTTGAGATGAAGGCGGAGGAGAACAATTGCTGAATAGCACCTTCCGGCTTCCCTAAACGTTCATTTTGCCGACCTTAGGTGATAAACATATTACACTTTTAATGATGCTATGATTCCCTTTTCTCTGGTCCTTTTTGAATCGATCCTTGAAAATACTCCTCGAGAAAGAAGCGACTCTGACACGAAACTTATTTCACAGGTTTGAGCAAAATATCGGGTTTACTGTTTAACGCACGGCGAGCAGTACGGACCTACCATTAATACGAGTGATAAACGTACCTGAACAGATGTGTTCATGCGGGAGCTCTCCAGACGACTTAACCTAGTAATCTCTCGGCTTCGATGTAAAGCGCATCATAAAAGTCGATGGCCGGCGGATAGCGTTTTGCGAGCAGGGTAGAATCTCGGCACGATGGCGGAATTGACATTCATCTGCGGCGAATAGACTGCCACCTCATCATGACTTCACCACTCACAAAATTCAGGAGCAATTTGAATTCGAAAAAAGCATGTCTTGATATTCTTACGTCGATTCTCATTGCCAAGTTTCCCTTCAGCAGCTTTTAATCCGCTTACGTGACGAAATAGAGCCGCGCAAGAGCTGTGCAAAGCGCACTAAAACGCGGACAGTAAAACCGATCGAGCGTTTACCCAGGTGAAGAGTGTCCGAAAGTCAGAAACAATAGAAGTAGGTGATTAACATGTTGCGAATTAGCAAAACTGAGTAAAACGGTCGCCGACCGCTTACTAAACTCAAAAGAGAAGACCGCTTTTTCCCACGGAAATTCACTTGAGCCAGAAGAACAGCGAAGACCTACACGAGTAATAGCAAAATGTATTTACTTTACCTTGAACTCAGCCTCATTCCTCTATAACTCCTTGGAATGTCTCACAAGGTTCCATCTAACCTTTGTCTTAAGCTTCGCGACGAAATAACAAGAAGAAAACTTAGTTTGGGCGGCCGACACGAACTGCCCTACAGTCATCAATCACTGAATGTATTTTTTGATCTAATAATGCATGCCTCAGCTCTGTGTATACAGGTTGGTGTTTAAACTAACAACTCAGTCGACTTTGGGCAGTTAAGAACCCTTTCAAGAAATTTGATCTCCTGAAAGAGGACTTCTCCAAACACAAGTTCCAAAGTTTGCAAAAGATTGGCGTGTTGACTGTTAGAATCATTCAAGAAGATCTATGTTTAGAATGTTTTGAAAGCTAGAGCTGACTTGACGCAGGTACGCGCTATAGACCCTAATCTATCATCACATCGTTGAAGACCAAGCCGCTATAGGCTATTTTCTGTAAGCAAAAGGCAAGCTGTTTTAAGATATCAATGTTGTAAAAGAAAGAAAAAACAAACTTGGGCCGAATATTAGAGAAAGGGATACAGATGATGCAGAGAGGAATTTCAAAGGGACCGCTAGTCATCGGTGAGCTATTTTAACACCTTTACTACATGTTTTATCCAGGAAAAAGTCTCTCAAATTCGATTACTGAGAGTAAAGTGGTTTTCACACTTCGTAATGTTACCGCCACACTTTTCAGTTGGCTTGAACCGGGCCCATACTGAGATCATTTCACGGCGGGCGCGGGAATTGTACTACAACCCTCGCGCGCAACAGTTCATTCAGTCAGGCTTGATAATCGTGTTCTTAAATGTTATAGCTAGGTTTGCCAAGTATTTGTCAAAACTGTTACGAGAAATGTCGAACTGTTGATTACTTTTAATTAAAAAAGCTGGCATTTGGAAGGCTGTTGGCTTCGCTGCCAGCCGATAAATAATTAATTTGACTCGCTTCTCAACAACCTCAAGTTACTGCAATGGCGACAGGGAAAACAATGAATACGTCAAGAAAACTCTTCGTTAAAAATTTATTTCGTTGAACTAACAAACTGCTATTTGGGCAAGACTGTAAATTTACAAAACCTCTCCCTGCTTGTATAAATAATGGTAAATGTAGTGTTAAATACACAGTTGACATGCGAACCGCTAACCACAAGAGCAGTCTTTACCGAATAACTCGGTAGTTTAGAAAAAATTCTTGCTATTCTTTGCCCAGCAGCAAAACAACACTAAACTATAACGTATCGACTTCACAGCATATGCTCTTAATTCTCAATTGCACCAAACATAACTTAAAACGATCATGGCTTCTTATTAATTCAGTTTCAAAATATTTTGATTTACACATTTACTCTCGTCAAAATACTCAATAATCACGCTGAGCACGGCGACTGAATGGAATAGTACAAGCTATATTACACTTTCTATAATTTTCTTTAACTTTGATAAAATTCTCCGATTTTACGCTAATGTTATGGTTCTCTTTAGTCGAGAGAAAACGTCTATTTGACATGTAATCATCGAAATCACCTTGGAATTTAAGTATTAATTCGTATACACTGGCAAAATGTATCTTAACAGATAACTCAATTTACAGGCAGCTCAGTCCTGAGGCCCACATAACATAATTAAAACGTACGAAGTCCCGAGTAAGGATAAATATGTGTAGTTTATGAAAGGTTTGAAAATCCAGCAATTCCCGCGCAACTGGACGGTGTAAACACACAACCTTGGTAGTAAGGACTAGGCTCTGTTGTAATGGGGTTTGTGTCGTAAGGTTTTGGCAGTCCTAGAGATGTCATAGATGAAGACATTCCCGCTGGATGATAAGGGCTGAAATGCATGGGATCAAAGCCTCTGAGGTCGGCTTCATGGTCGGACGCGATGATATTCTTGATGGCGAATGGATGATTAAATGATTTGTTCATAGACATTGAGCCCATAGCTCCCATACCCATTGCACCCATAGCTCCCATGGCACTCATAGCACTGTAAGGAGACGGCGCAAGAAAGCTTGGCGCTCCTAAACTCTTGGGTCCCTGAACTTTTTGATGGTGCATCGAAGATACGACCGGGCTCAGCAATCCGGGCTTTGGAAGGTCACTCAGGCTAGGCTTTTTATCCGCCTTGAAGCGTTTCTGTCTGCGGAGGTAGCAGCCGTTCTCAAACATATTGCCACAGTCTGGGTGCAGCGTCCAGTAGCTTCCTTTACCAGGTCTGTCGGGTGAACGAGGCACTTTGACGAAGCAGTCGTTAAACGAGAGGCTGTGTCGTATGGAGTTCTGCCACCGCTGTTGGTTTTGTCTGTAAAACGGAAACAGGTCCATGATAAACTGATAAATTTCGCTGAGTGTCAGCATCTTGTTCGGCGACTGTTGAATGGCCATGGTGATGAGCGAAATATAAGAGTAAGGTGGCTTAGCGTGCGTGTAACTGCGGCGGTAAACTTTCTCTTTCGCCTGCTTGCTTTTGCCGTCGTCCATAGGATGGCCTTGTGTTTGCGGGTTTCCAACTCCCATAGCGGCTGCAGGATTTCCAGGATTCATAGCTTCCATCATGATGCTGCCTTTTCTCTATTCTATAAGCAGGTAGATTCTTTTAACTGTTTCGTAACCAACTGAACGTAGCTTTCGTACCGTCCCGTCACGTCCTTCTGCCGCGGAGACCAGCGTAGATTACTCTTTCCTCCTAGCAATAAAGAAGTTTTATTTTTAGTGACAGTACGTAAACAGGCTTAACGTGACATGTCGGTTAGCTCCTCCCTCGCTATTGTTCCATGGGAAAGCCCTTTGGAGCCTTGCTACGTTTATTGACATAGGGGCCTTTGCGACCACCCGTGGGGAGACATTTTATTAAAAGTTGTGGGGTCCATTATCGCTTGTCCATCACGAAGGCCCACAAACAAATTGCCGTTTCATAATTTATGAGCAAATACAATTATTTCGATAGGACACTTTATGGTTCGGTCCTATCTCGTATCCTTAATGTCAACACTACACAAAGATCACCGTTCGCACAGGATAAACTAAACATTAACGGCAAAAGATTCAAAGGTGCTGATATCTTTGAAAGGACAGGAAGAAGGGATAGATTGAAGCGGTAAAAGGCCTCCGTCATCACACAACACCTTAAAAGCCATGCAATTTGGCGTTTGAGTGATCAAATCATTCACGTCAAAAACTGACCGCTCTAAAACCGGGATCGTTTAACATTCTTTTGGAGCCTAGCTGTAACCTAGGTCCTGTCAGTGCTATTGGCTTCACAATTAGCATAACAACTGCGAACATAAATTCCACAAACAAAAGCAATTACCGCTGGAAACCTCCTCGTTGCAATAACTTTTTCAACTTCTTAGGGACCGGTTTTTTGGTATACGGCGACCAATAGCCTTGTGAACATTTGTCTTTCGTGTAGAAAAGAACTTCTCCCAAATCACCTGCTACACGTTTGGGATTATTGCCAGGATCTGCCCCGATCCTGTATCATAGTTTGGTATTATTTTAAGCTCTCGTTATATGTTTTGTGCTGAGTTTACTTGACTTATTATGATCGGTCCGGGAGAAACGCTCTGTGAGTGAAACACAAAAACCTGAGTTTTATTTAATAAGTTTTGCTAACTGCTGTCAAATTCGACCAATCGTTCGGTTGAATTGTTTGAATTGATAATTCACGATCATTATGCCGCGGCTCCAAGCGATTTACATGCAGTAAATTTGCCAAGGATCCTCTTGTTTTTTTCTCTGGAATGCTAGCACGCGCCTTTGAGCTCGCGATAAAATCTGCGACTTCTTGTGGCCAAATGGGCGCGTGGGACGGAAAGAAAAATGCAGAATTTTTAGAATCCAATTTCTCATTTCCGGAAACTGAGGCAATTAATTAACAAATTTGGCTCGCGTCAATCATTTCACAAAAGCCATTTCCAGGTGCCTCGAAAGACAGCTGTAGATGTAGTGTGATTATAATGGTAAGAATTTCAAATGACCTACATGTATTGCTAGCCGCCAACGTTGAATGAATGTGCCAAACGCTGATATCACCCTTATTTCATGAGGCAGAATAGGACCTCAAAAAGCTCAAACGCAATTAAAACTTCCTTAAGACTAGACGCGTTCTGCTACGAGCAAGATTTATCTTCATGAAATGAGCAATCGAACGAGATGAATTATTGACCGACCAACTTAACACTGCTCGCCCTTGCAAACATACATTATTTGGTTGTTTCCGACTCTTAGTGTTTAAGGATTCTTTTTCTAAATGTTTGCCCCCCAGGATCTCTATCAATATGCGAGCATTAAGGAACTTTATTCTGGTAAAGAGACTTTACAACATTTCGCAAAACAGTGGAGTAGTTTCAATTATGCTCAATTTGTGGTGTTTGCTTAGTGCCGGCAACATTATCTCTGTGTCGAAATGGCTTGTATTGTATAGTGTTTGCCGCAATTTAGTTTTTATTACCCTATCTGGGTTGTGAAAAAGTGCCTTTGTTTAGTCTAAAGCAGATTTTTTGATCAGGCATCGCCCAGCGTAAAGAGCTACGAAAGCAACAGCCTTGCGCGAACGAGTGGAGTCTGAACGGTGTCGCAAAAGGATTATAAAAGACTTTAGCGCGACAATTCCTTTAATACCAAGGAATCGAAGGGACGCGCTAAACTTAAAATAATTCAAGTCTGTCGAGGCTTTTCAAACATCACGATTCTTCTTTTAATTTGCCACGCTATAAGTCGGCGCAATTTCTTCCATTATATTGAGCCGTTATTTTAGCCAAGCCTTTTCAATGTAAAAAAACACCCCAATTAAGCGCGCTTTTCTTAACTGTCGGCTTTCTTTAGAAATTTTAAGTGATGGTTACAACTCTTGCAATTTCACGCAATAAAAAGTGTCCTAGGTTTGAAAAACGTTTATCGGTGATTAGGAAATTTTTTGCCATCATTCTATTCTTGACTAGTTTGGCCCTACATTAGGAAGGAATCGAATTTTGCGGTTAAATTTAATTTACTTGGTACACCTGTCAGCGAGAAGTCGTGTGTTATAACCTTGCTTATGTTGGTTTTTCGCTAATCTCGCTAAACTCTTAGTCTTCATTCAATAAGTAAAGGAAGTACTCGACAGCCGACTAGCAATTGATGCGCGACCCTAATTGCAATCATTTCGTTTCCAATTGCCCGAGTTTCTGCAAAGTGTTCATTAATTTTTACGTCCTTCAATGGTAATGCGTTTGTCCCCACCAGAGTTATATACCGTTGACTTTCGCGAGCTAGACTTCGTTCTTCAAAAGAATTTTGTCTATTTCTCGTTTAGTTTGGCCCGAAATAAATAAGACATTTCGTTTTCGTAATAAGGAAGAAAACTGTCAACTTTGGAAAGTGCTCTTTCTGTTTGGAAAATGAGCTTAAATTTTAATATGTCTTGTGTGACTTCTCAAAGGTAAACAATCGACAATTGTAGACAGAGAGAGAGTTTCATTATTAAACTTTCGTCGAAATTTCAGTAGGATTTTTTGCCTCCTCGAGAACTATTTGACGTTTAATTCAATAATCGGTTAACAACCCAGAATTATCTTATCTCACCCTCCAAACTCCGAAAAAATCGAGTAACGGTGTAGGAAGTCATACAAGGAACTGATATCTGTTGTTGTGAATACACTGAACGAAAACTTTTGGCTGCTGAGTGAATAATTATGGTGGAAGATTCTTCTGAGACACCGCTAGACCTTGATAAAAAGACTATTGACTGAATTGTTCTGTAGTTTATTTTGGATAATGTTAACATCGTATTTGGAGACAACTGACAGGCTTTCAGTACAACCCAAGAAAAGCAAAACCGCATGAATTCTATGGTAGCTAATTTAACTCTACATGCGTGCTGACAGATAAAGATTCGCAAGATATACACTGTTTTCTAAATATTTGAGGGATTTGGAAAAAATGTCAGCGAGCTTATTCAATACACGAGATTAGATAAAAAGTGTACCTTGAGAACTAAAACATAATGGCCGAACTTCGAGTGAGATTCCATGTTTCCGAGTCATGTCCGTTTGGCGCGCAAATCGGCAGCAGACCCACGGCTGAACCGTAACTTATGAACGATGTATATTTAGACACATAACTAGAACTCTATCGGCTTTTGATCTTCAGCTTCGATGACAAAAGGTAAAGATAGCTGTTTGCCCTAGGGCGCTTAATTATCAAACACTTAACTGCCTCTTTTAGCTTTAATCCCCTTACCGACTTCCATGAGCAGGAACTTTGCAGCTAAAACTTTCAACGCGTTCACCACAAGCTTCCAGTTTAAAGCTCATTGGCACTAAATGGAATCAGGCCACATTAACTGAACTGACTTTCAGTGGGCTTACGGTGCTTGAGGTTAACTGTTGTTCAGTTAGCTTTCTTCGGCACACAATCATATCAAATTTACAAACACGACTCAACAAAACAGTCCAAATATTGGACCGAGTGAAAAATTACAACACAACAGGTTATGTAAAATTGCTTGCTTAAACATCACAAATATATCTACCAAACGAAAACGTATTTCGCCGTGAGAAAATCGATAGACTTGTTTACCTTTGAAACCTTAGTTTATCCAGTAACTGGAAAGAACATAACCATCGTCAATTATCGTTCTGCATCGCTGTGTTACGCACTAGTTACAGCAAAAATAATCTTAGGTTTCTGTCGCCACAAAAAACCAAGTCAAACGCTCACTAAGATTTACTTTAAGAGGTGCTTTAGTTTCTTAACTGTTCAAACTTAAACGGCAGTAAGCTTATAAACGTTCAACAACCAACACAACCCATGTTTACTCTATCGATTGCTAACGTACTAGCTCTTGGAGAAAGAATCCTTGGCGAGAGCTTTCGCGATGGCTCTATTGGGTCTTTCTTCCCCGAGTTCTTCCTACGGCAGTTTTAAAACTAGGGTATTTGCCCTCCAATAATTTGAGTCGCGGAAAATATTTCAAGAAATTTCCACGGAAATAGCTTACCTCTACAGCATTCAGTTCAGTTGAACTTTGTAATTTTCAGTAAAGGACGTCACTTTTTCAGGTTTCTGTGCGTTTTGATTGAGAAGTCTTATACTCCTTGTAAGTTGCTAAATTACAACTAAGTTGGGAGACGTATATGATTCGCTTTTTATAGCAACGTCTTTGTGTATTATACTGACTTCCTATGTCCTCCTCCAATTAAAATTCACAAGCGCCTTAAGCAAACTTCCTATGCTCACAAACGATTGGTTAATCAAAATCGTATTTTCATGCTAAACATTTCGCTTTTCTTGACGCTCGGTAAATGTTTGATTTGTCTCGTCCTTTTACGCATTGTTCCGTCTCTCAGATTTAGCAGTTTGGTCGTTTTCCTGTCAATGTCTAGCTCGGTCGCTTTGTCGTTTATTTGTCACGTAATGATTTTCCCTTTGTCGGCAAAAATTATTTTTGTTTTCAATGAAACACTGGCATATTTGCGGCTCAAACATATTCAAGTATACTAACAAAGAAAACCGACGTCGAATATTTTCTCCAGATTAGCCAAATAGAACCTTTTTTTTTGCTGTCAGTAACTGTACCTCGTGCCTGTAATTCGCAAAAGATTAATCTTCAATTTTAACTCGACACCATTAAAAAGTGAAGTACAAACTGAAAAATATTCGCGAATCTTCATTTAACTCGCAAAATATTTCTTTGTCGAATCTTTCCTCTTTTCTTTTTCCTTTCCAAATGCGTAATATAACGAGTTAGAATTGTGTGACGGTGGCTTTGTTAAACAAACAGATTTATTAAGCATAGTGGTAGTTTGGGATACACTGCGTCGCTGATACTATTTCATTATTCTTTTCATAAACTCTTTTATGTGTGGTTACCACGATGAGGTGAAAGCAAAATGGCTTTTAATGAACCTTTAGCCCCAGGTGAATAAGCCATTAAAAGAGTCCTAAATGCAAAATGTGTACTAGCGAAAAGGAAAAAAAAAATAAGCAGCATTTGGCTTGTGAAATTTCGTCCCAAAATTATTTGAAGAAGATGCAACGTGTCTGTTTGTTTACTTAAATCAGAACCTTTTATGACGCTCGTGAGTGACAGGCCACAAACGCGTGAGAGAAATGTCGAAATAAACCTCCAAAACTTTCATTATCACAGATTTTATCAGCACTGTAACAGTTCCTGAACCGTTGCCCTTGGAAACAGATTTTCTCCAATCTTCAAGTTCACTTCTTTTAAACTTATTTTGTAGTATGAAGAGAGTTTTCCTCAATTATACGTGTGAATGCTGAAACGCTTAATATTTTTTTTGTTACTCCTGCATTTTTCCTTCAAGTATAAATTTTCGCTTGTTTTTAATTTTGCTAGGCAGTAAGTGATTATTTGTAGGACGTTGTGAGAGCTATCTATTTTGTTATTATCAGGCTCGTGACCGACCTAATCAGGTAGATTGTAAATTTCAACTATTTGCCTGTAAGCCTGGGAAGACTTTAGTTTGGTCCGAGTTCGCGGTGTAAAGGTGTTGTCGTGTTATCTTTATTCGCCGCGTGGCGAGACAAAAACGTGCGCTCGGTATAATCTTCTTTGACACCTGCTGAAGACAGCTTGAGAGAGTAACATTGCCTTTAAAAAACACTTCATTTGCGAGGCAAAGGTTTGCACGGAATGAATTTCTTAAAAAGAAATGGTTTCAGTTGCCAATAATTCATGGATTCAGCGCAATGATCAAACATAACTTTCTTCTTTAAAAAAATCCCATATGAACAATTTCATAAGTTCTTTTGTAACAGTGTAAATGACTAAAATTTCTGGGGCAATAGTCTAATTTCAGCAGCTTTGTTTCCCACACCGTTTTACATGTTTTACCGCGTTTCATTATTAGGGCCTTAGCCAAGTCATTGTAATTCCGCCTTGTTCGTTGCAAACAAAAGCTTGTTTACTCAGCCTTTCACTTGAAAAGACGTACAACTAATACTTTGGCGATCGCCTGTGGTAACCACCATTCCTGACTGAGTAACATGAGAATTTTGTTCAGTAGAACAGCTTGTACTTTAGCACGCAATGCAGCCTCTACCCTGTGAAGTTCGCAGAAACAACGCCTCCAGAGAAGAATGCCTTAACACTTGAAATACTTGACCTGAGTGGTTATACAGTGTCGCTATAAGTCGTGAGAAAATTTCAGTCACAATGAAGAACTTGGCAAAGAGGCAAAAACAGAAGTACGCTCAAGTTATCTGCGACTGTTGGTGCGTTGCTTTTTCCTCTAAGACCACCTTTGTATAATAATATAAATCTATGCACGTGTGAAATCGCATGATCTTTAGGACTAAACGTGAGAGGAATCTCTCAAAAAGCGATCAGGTGGCTACGTTTATACGACGTTTTGCGACTAGGCGAATAATCAAAATAATTTCGTCAATCTTTACTCCTTTCAGAGAGTACCAAAGGAATTGTCAAACCATAGATCGACAGCAAAGATAGAGGAATATATTGAAACTGCAAAGTTCAGTCGTCAATGCAGGTTGAGAATACTAAACACGAACGAGTTAAATCTTGACTTACTATGAGCGAGTAAAGGAGAACCAAGGGGTATTTAGAGAACACGAATAAGGAAATCTGACAATGCTACATACAGAGTGGAATTAATATAAAGCTCCTTATGGTTAATTCTCTTCTCCGTTCTGCTCGCCCGACCGGCAGGCACCGATTTTAAGTCTTTTTATACAACTTAAGTCTTTAAGTTTTAATTTCTGCCAGGGCTGCCTCGTGCATAAACATCAATTCTTTATTTTGCAAATCAAGGGATTTTCAACAGGTGCCAAAACCATTTGAATACCTGAACCACGGTGAAGGAAACTTCAACGGCCCATGCTCAAAGCCATGTTGAATTCTTATCGCACAACTGATATGTTATAAATCAGTTATATAACAGTATACAATAGATTTCAGCCAAAAGTTTGTCCATCTTCAAAGATGCAGTGTAGAGTGTATCAGGACAGTTATTCTCTGACAAATATGATGACAAGTAAAAGCTGAAGAAACAGCACGGAAGTAAGTTCTCTGACATTAACTTTAATGCACATTAACAAACAACATTCCTCTGCCTCCAATTCAAGTGAACTTCTTTTCATCCGAGGACGATCGTGATTATTTGTTTAATCGGCGTTTTGCTAAGTCCTTTCCTAATTAAACTTTAATTGTGTAGTAATAACTTCATTATCAAGCACTGTGTTAAGTTTCCCATTATTCTTTGGGCTAAAAAAAAAAAAAAATCAGTTCGTGATTCATCCCGAACTCATCTCAGTCAGTGCAAAGTTCCCAGTGATTTGGTGACTCACCCGAGTACAATATTGCAAACCTTGCCAAATTTTTTTAAAGGACACATTATTAGCTGATATCAAGCAGGGAAACGAATTACTGTATAGGTAGGGCGACAGAAATTTTCCTAGAGCCCCATGTTCCAGTCAAGTTTATGCAAACGACCAAAAATAATCGTTACTGAGGATCAACATTATCATTGTATTTTAAAACATATTTCTTACATGCTAAGTTCTGTGCTCAGTTGAATAGCGCCCTTATAAAAGGCACATTCAAATATTTCTCTGGTAAGTTATTTTATTCTAACACTTCAAGGATAATTTGGATAAGGTATTGACGAATTATAGGGCGTAGTAACATGCGCAGTAAGAGTCTGATAGCAGCACAGAAATGAAGAAACCCTTCGTGCCAGTTTGTTAAATGTGGTTGATGATTTTTGCAGGTATTAATGTACCGTATTGTGATTGAATGTTAACTTCAGCTCAAGATAACTTGCGTATTCAGTTGCCCCGTGTCGCTGTGAAGAACATTGTATCCAATTAGTTCTTAACAAAAAAGAGAATTCAAAGCAAGATCCACGATATTGATCTCTTTCAGTGCGGCACACGCTGTAACACGTCCAATTTGTAAAACAATTAGCTCCTTAGTTGAAGTTGGTGTTTAATGAAAACTGATTAAGAAAGACAATTGCCTTCGGCAGTAAAAAGTTTCCTGACTTATTAAAATGCCTGGAGGGCTCCAGACAGTCACTTTTTTAACGGTTTAAAAAAATAAAGCGGAAAGTAGAAGACTTGATTTTAACCTAACTTGTATGTTTTTAAATCGTTTTGTGGGATTTCTGACTAAATTGAGGCAAATATAGTTTTCAAATCAGACCCTTTGGTCTAACTTGTGATTGATTACCAAATTTCAACTAGACAGCAAAAATGATTGATTTTATTTGTTAGTCTCAACACCCATCTACGTGACAGTAAATTGTAAGGAGACTAAAGATATGTTTGCAATCGTTTACGTAATTTCAACATATTTAAAGAATAGGAATAGCACGAAATCGCGATGGTTTGCATGAGATGTAACGAAACGTGCGAGGTAAAATCTACAGTAACTGCGATAAGCGTCCCAGATGAAAATGTGCAAAGACGGAAGTGTTCTGTCGTGTTTGAAATCTTTTGCCAGGGATCATAATTTTAAACACGGTAAATGTTACAGAAATCAAATTTTACTGAAATTGATTGACATTTCATTCTAATCGCAAACATTGAATTTCCCGCATGTTTGCATCTCCATAATGGTGGAAGAAACTGCCGACTGATCTCAGTAGGAGATGTTCATCACTCAGAATCACTTTGCAAAAACTTAGGGAAGGAAACTCATCACACGTAATTAAGCAGTCAATAGGGTCAGCAAATTCGTTCGCCCTGTTGACTGATCAGACACTGAACAGGTGAAAAGCAAGCAAACGGAAGAAGTTTTTGTTGAAATTATCTAGTGTGCAGTGTCTGATCAAGTTTCAACGCCACTTTGTTAAAAGTGAGTCTAAAAGCTAACTCAGCTCTCTTTTGCTTACTAAAGATGATCGCCGTAAATTATGGCACTTATTCTGCAGCAACCCAGGCTGACAATTTTGTCGTGGATAAGATCAATTAAGGTGAACATCACTTGGTTCCTGATTCGTCTCACTTCAATATAAGCGATCAAGCATTTTAATACGAAGATCTCCATTTTCCCAGTAGTAATAATCAAAAACGCACGAAGGAACTTCTCCATCTTGGGATGTGAAATAAAGTAAATGTAAACTTGACCGAAAAACGATCATTTATCTTTTTCATTGGTGTTCGTGAGTAAAATATAATGTAGCGTTGAAGGTCAGCGAAAATAGGTCAGATTCGGTTCCCGTGTCTCCTGCGAACAAGTAAACACAAATATTTACACTGTATAGATACAAATCAACATAACTTAAATACTAAGTAAAGATTTTGAAACATCAAAAAAGTCAGGTTTTCAAACATTTTGCGCTTAAATTTTATTTCTTTGAAGCTCAAATCGCTACTGACGAACTCTGAAACTTTTGATTTGATATGTAACTTGAAAACGTAGCAACGATATATGAATTAGCATTTTAAGCTGTTTTGTTAGGGGAGAGTTTATGTTTACCATTAAGTATTTAAACCTGAGAGCAAGAGTTTGCTGAAATTATTATAATTATACAAGGTATATATTTGTGATTATTTCTAAATATATAAGGCAAGCAAAAACATATTTGCTATAATTGATGTATTTGTTGGTTAAACTATATTTTTGCCGATCGTAGAGCGAAATGTCTAATCACTAACCTTCCAAATTTTGAATGAGACCTGCCCCGCCGTTTGTCTTTGTGCTTCGTTTTATGAAATCGCGCGATAAACAGTAAATAGTTTGAAGACGGCCCGCTCAGTAACCAAGTGCTGCCAGCGCCATACCAGCTCTAGAGGCGCGCTGTTTGCTCTTTTGTTACCAGAAAGTCAACAAAGATTAAGCCTATTAGCTGTTCCAGTCACGGTCCAAGCCTTTCCAAAGTGTGGCTTCTCAACGAATTTTGAGTTGTATCTTGACAACTTCCGAGCAGAACTGATTTGTACTAATTATGTCTTCACAGCAAACCCATGAAAACTGACACACAGCTTTAATTTCTTTCCCCCCGTCATTTTCACGCCAATGAATTGGGCGGAGAAAGAAAACAAAAGATAGGCGATTTTAATCACCATTGAATATTTAAAACTTCACCAGCAACCTGTCACGACTTTCAAAGCCTCCATCTGTCCGTTTAATGACAATACTGGGAGCTCATTTCAGAGAACAATTCTTCATTTAGCTTTTCATGTCACTGGCGGGTGTTTAAACTGGTTGCAACTTGTAAATCAAAAACTTGAATTCGCTCAGAAAAGCAGGTGACAACTGAATCACAGCAAAAGTGATTCGCTTGGACGTGTGAACCTACATGGTACTTCCCATTGCAGCGTTTTAACATTATTGCTCATTAAATACTTTTTGAAAATAACAGACAAAACATCGTGTGACAAAATTCCATCGTTACGCTATCGTAACCTCAAGCGATAGCACTTAACCACACGCAAGTTAATTTCAAAGCAGTCTTACTCACTATTTGTCCTTCCAAGACAATAGATGTTTTTGTCAGCGCGTTTCTATATCATCTTTGATGAGAAGACGACGATAAACAGGAACCAAGCTACTCAGTTAGGTCAATAAAATCTGAATGATAATCCGAGTAAACATAAGCTGTTGAAAACAGCAGGGAAAAATAAATAACGTGAACAACACTGCTGTAAAGTAAACAGATCACTGACAATTGGCCTAGATAAAAACTTTCCAAAATAACAGATCTATTTCCTTGTACGTAAAACATTCCCTCCGGGAACTTAAGTAATCTTTTATTTGTAATTTTTCTTTGTTGTGATGTCTTAGACGAGGACAAAAGATGTTTATGGGCGAAGTATCCATAAATAACGCTAATGCCTAAAAGGGAATATCATTTCCTTCAATGCATTATGTCTGCTGTATTTTATGTGGTGGTTTTTCCATTAGTATTAATATCGCTACCATTTGCAAAAGATATTATTGGAATTTCAACAGAGTTACAAATTCAACCAATATTTTAAAGACAGAAAATGTCTTTCAGGGATTACGAATGCAGTTTGGATTGAATTTAGTTAAAACTTTAAAAAGTTTATTTTCAGGTCAATACACTCCATATAAAACTCTGTAAAATATAGCAAGGCGCAGATACCTACGAGCTTCAAAGCTTAACAACAAGGTCAAGGATAAGTTTTCAATCACAAAGTAAACATTGGTTCACCAGCAAAAAAAAAAAAAACAGTGTCGAAGAGTTTGTTTCCTTAGCATTTAGTAGGATGTACAATAAGATGAACGACAAATACAATATTGTGAACAAAATTGAAGCTCTAGCGTCAGCGATGTTACCGACGTTTCGTTAACTAACAAGTTGCACCGAGGAACAACCTGCCCTTGGCAATTCACCTGACACGCGCCAATAACCGGTTCATATGCTTGCTTAAATTTCACCTGCTGCTAAAATGGATCTCTCCTTTGTGTTTAGACCTTTCTTAACTTACTAAGAATCCTGAAAATTTGTACTTACAAACACAAAGAGCCAGACCGTGTCCCTTTAATCCAAAAAGCACTATGACTGGTTACTCTCTCTGCGTTGAGTTCAAAGTGGAGCTCGCTGAGTTACGAGTGAAGATCTCCCTGCAGTGAATTCGTTTAATGAGGTCTCTGCCCCTTTACCTCCCTTTTATCTTGTCAGTTTAACGTAGCTAACACATTTTGACACACCTCATTAAGAAAATTATCCTCAGCCATGCTAAATAGGTCGTTACGTTAACGTGTCCCTTAGTGTAAGAAGCAAAAAGGTGAAATACAAGTTTTAATTTTTTTCAAAAAAACTTTGTGAGGCAAATACAATTCCTCTATTAAATGGCCCATACACTTTGGTTCCATACACTTTTTATAATGCTAGATGAGAGAATCTTCTTGATAATCATTCTCCTTAATTATTTGAGACCTGGAATCCTGTGCCAAGGGGAGATCAAAATCAAAATGCCAATTACGTTTTGGCCGAGGAAGAAAATTTGTATTTTCGTTTGCAGTTGTGGAGACGTCGATATCTGAATCAATGCAAAAAATTTGCAAAATGATTAAACCACGCTGGCTTTTTCACTAGTCTTTCTTTGCTGAACACAATCGAGCCGTGGCGCAAAAAAAAAAAAAAAAAAAAACATTAGCAGAAATCTAGCACTTTACTCCGGGTGCCTCGACCACGTGTTTTGCAAGTCAGATTCTATTCACAAGCAGTGCCATTGACACGACCATAGTGAATGAATAAATATAGCCACCAAGGTTGGGATAAAAGAAAAATTAGTGCAAGTCTGTTGACCAAATAAGTAATCGTTTTTCGAGAAGACTTCTTAATGTAGACACCAAATGCACAGGTCAAAGAAAAATAAATGAAGTTATATTTGAAAAAAAAACATTCAACCCTGTCTGTTCCAGAACTCCCTTGGGCAAAAGAGGAATCACCCGAGGGTTTGAACGTATAAGCTGACTGAGATATCAGTCTGTAAGAAATAAAAATGGCGTCGACGATGTGTTAACGGACCACACTCCATAGAAAACGGTTGAACTGGACTCTTACCAATCATGACGAATAGTTCGTATTTTGACACGGTTCACGTACAAATCAAGATGTTATTCTTTCCCTTAACTGTGTTTCAGAGATCACTGAATAGTAGCTCGATTTTCTGCAAGATTTGCATTATTTGTTTAGTTTTTATGGAACAACGAAAAGCTAATAGTTCTTGTTCTAACAAATTACTGTGCAAAGACAGCTTATCTGAACCATTAAATGATGTTTACCTTGCCAAGTAAACTAGAAGTCCAATTTTCTTGTACAAACACCCCTTCATTAATTGCTTTCTTACCCTCAACTAAATGACTTCTACAGTTAACCTAACGGTCTTAAACCAGATAAATAATTCAAACATTCATTATTCCGATGCCCGAAAAAGTCATTCTTAAAACGAATTTGTGTGCACAAAGCATCCAATTTCCAGCTACACATCTTAAATAAAATCACCCAGATATTCAAGTTGCGTATTGAAAACAATTTTCATTTTTACACATGATCCCTTTGCCTTTATTTCCTACGCCATAGCTTTATCTTCGTATGTTGTTCAATTATAATTCATTTATAAGTCATGGGTAAACGTCTAAACCAAAGTAACTGACTGGAGGTTCACTAAAACCACGGAGAAAATAAAATTGAGTTGCGCGTATAGAGAGTTTCCCTTCGTGTCTCAGCGTAAACCTCAATCTGAGATTTCCAACTAATATGCGTTTTATAGGCTGTCTATCCGTCCTAGATACCAGAGAGCTGACTAGGGAAAGGAGAAAGGTTAAAATAAGGTTATAATATCTGGGATATTCTAAATTTCGGACGCACTTTATGTTTTGTACGTGCTTGCATCTATATGCTGCCTTTTAATAAAACGAAAAATGACATTTGAATTTGAACGCTTGATATGCTTACAACTGGAAAACTCAGATTTAATCTTGTCCTTCCTGTCAGTCAAGATTAGTTAGCATGAGAAACTCTATATCAAGTATATCAACTGACTAATACTAATCTCCCTACAGTTCTTCGAATATTATTTGTTCTAAGAATTTGGGCTTCATTGATGTTCTGCTTTATTTTCCTCGCTTTTCTTTTTGACAAGAAGAAATTTGAAGTTGATCGGCTATAGTTGGAATAATGGCCCTAAGTACAGCGCGTCAATAGTCAGGACATTTGGTCAGCTTGAGAAACATAATTAACTGTATTAGTAAGCAACTTTAAAATTTTACTTTTTCAATGCTATTTACTGTAAAGTAAAATAATATTGTTTGCTCACACTTATGTTTTATTTATTTTCGGTCACGGCCCTGTTTACACTTGTTATTTGTCACGTTTCATGCACGGTTAATGGACGATCAAATAAAAGAATGCCAGGTCAAGAAAAATAGGCAATGGTCCTTGAAAAATATCAAACACATTTTTTTGTGTCATGATTTTATCCGCTGCTGATCAAAATCCATTAGAAGTTACCTTCATTAAGAATGTTTACTGAATTAAGCGTTGCTTTCTGTTAACGTTTTTAATTGTCTTTGTCTCATCCTGTCCAAAGGATTGTCTACCGTTTGTACGTTTGAACATTTTCTTTTCCATTCCAACGATAATGTATTTCTTTTTGCTCGAGAATACGTCAGTCATACCATAATAATAACATTCAAGAAGATTTTAGATGAATAAGAAAGAGATATGTCGTATGTGTCATTTTTCTATGAATATGAAGTGATAGCTTTCCTAGTTAAAGTAAATACGCTAGGTTAGTCTTACCAGCAAAAGATGTCAGTTATCACTTCTTTCGCCTTCTTGGGCGTTAAATACCAGTTTTATTTTACAGTTACAGTCATACTTAATAAAGGACGTCGAAAATAACTTGTCTTACACCTAATAGTGAACTGTCGATATTACAAAAAATAAATCGTCTCAGAAAATCAAGGTGCTATAAAACACTGAAAAATCTATTTGAAACTTGTTTTTTGTTCCGGACAACTCATGAGCTTAATTGTCTGACTCCACAACACAACTGAGGAAACCCAGAAATAAACGAAGAAATGAACAAATTCATTATTTATTACTACAAAAAGTAAAACATGTTTTACAATGAAACTGCTGTTATTACTAATCCAACATCGTCCAATTTATTACAAAAAACTACTCTGTTGGTTTCGTAAAACATTGTTATTACTAAAAACCGAGAACTCAAAGTACTAAGGATACACATAAAAGTTTGCTCCAAATCTGACCAAAAGGAGAAGTTCTCCCGGTAGCTGCTGCCTCAGCACGGATTCATTGTTGCGGCGACTTAAATGAAGCAAGACTATTAATTTAACGGAAAACAATTTAAAACAATATCCTGTGTTTTGGAGCACTTTGACAATACTCTTTGAATTTGCATGTTTACCTTTTAAACACAATCTCGTTGCCATCCTCACCCGCGGGCAAACATGTCTTTCCGACCAAGGCTTCCTATTTTGATAACACAAATAGTTTAGACTGCCTTATTCCGTGTTTTTTAATAGCTTTATTTCTGATCCAATTTCTAGCTCAACTTAACTGATCTTTAGCTCACGTCTACCAAGTAAATGAGATCTTCCTTGACGCATTTTTGTTTTTGTTCAATGACAGAAAACAGTTGAAGTGTTTTACTGTGTAATCTTCATCCTCTGGCAACTGAAATTCAGTTTAACAAGTATTCCAGAATTAATTTCAGCACTTCTCACCCGCTTGAACAAAATAAATTACATGGTTAATTTATCAAAGACAAAACGTTCCAGTGTATTTTCGGTGTCGATAGATGTTTTAAGTAATGTGACAATTGGCGCCAAAATATCACGCGGCGATCAGCCAAAGAAAATCCTCACCCGTCAAGAAATTCATTTGCTTCTTCTATCAGCGATCACAAACACCATCAACAAACCCTAGTTATCAAAGACTAATTTATTTCTCTTTGTATTAAGCCTGAACATAAAACGTGAAACCTAAACGTTTAAAGTTTTATCTTCGCCTCCTATTTGCCATCCGTGAATTTAAACCATCCTCGAGCAAACGTTCCTCGTCGCCTAAAGGCGACACCTTGTCCGAGAGAAAACTTTGGCTTTACAAGATGTTGGAAAGATCTAGTTTCTTAAAGATAATGGAAAAAGGAAAGCTTTTGACGTATTTTTGTAATTACAAGTAAAACGCCGGGAAGTTTAACTAATTACCCGCCATAATTACGTCACTCTCGGAACTCAGTAGTTTTCTTATCTTTAATTGTGGTTGTTTCAAGGATGCAGCCGCATTTAATCCAATATTGATCCTATCGAAGCTTCAATTTCAAAATTTGATCAAATGGGGGGGTTACCATCTTGTTAGTTTTCAATATGATAACCTAACAATTTGACGGTGGACCTCGTCTGTTTCCGTCGATTTCTTGGAATTCCGCGAGCAAACAGCCTTGACAGCCGATCACTGCTTACCCGAAAGTAAAATTTGAAATGTCATGTGGATTTCATGTTCATTACTTTGAAACTTTTGATGGATTTTGACTCTTTCTCAAGGACTCTTCAACTCAAACAGAACAGAATTCTAACTATTGGCCGGCCTTGTCGGAGATTTCACTGAATGAAATTCACGTCGGCTTGTAAACAACTGAAATTGACACGACCTAACTTTCAGCGTATAGTCACGCGAAGACTTACTATGAACTGTTATCAAAAGTCCGGGAATTATCGTTATTTCCTGGATATTGTTTTCACGAGGCTCTTAAGTCAGTTTTACTCAGCTTCCGAAATATTGAAAGCCTTCATTTAGTCCACTTATAATCTTCCGTGTGAAATGATTAAATTGAATAAAGGAAGCAGTGAAAAGAGAGATATAGAATTTCCCAAAACACTCGCGCTTTCAAACACAGAAGGCGGAATTTAACTTAGTAGTGACAACGCCAAGACTTTGCGAAAACGATTCTGACCGTATTGACTCTTCTTAGGGCGATTGAGTGAGTGCTAACCAAATCATTAAGTTAAAATAAATATAACGTTGGAAAAGATCTCCCAGAATCTATGTACGTTGTTCGATGAATTTTCAAATGCAGTGGAATACAAAATTAAAACATTGCACCATTATGTCATTTGACAGCTTTGTTCTCTATTCTGTCATTTCATAGACATGAAAAGCGAAATTTAAATACGCAAAATTTTCATAGAATAAATAAGCCTTTCAACTATCGGGTTACAGTAACACATGGGCCAAATGCGTTTCGATATCACTGACGTGTTTCGAGAAAAAAACATTTTTTTCCTTTTCACGAACTTTTACATTCGAGTCCTTTTCAACAATGTTATCTCCCACTGTAAAAAATAACTTCCTCTTCGTCTATTTGAGGGCGAAAGCTAGTTAAGGTCCTAACAACTGCCTTTAATTTAAGCTGCGCATAATGGTAGCCTAATAGAAATATAACTTCACGATAATGGTCTCAACTTATCTTCTGACGATGAATTTCCCCGTGGTATCCAAAACACATCTCTTTCGCTCAAATATCAAATAACAATGAGAAGTTGCGAACTTTCTCCAACATGACTTTGTCGTTTTCCGTCTATTGATTCACTAACATAACAAGTTTTCTTAGCTGGACGTTTGAATCAAAACAACGAAACTACAAACATGTCATGAGTTGGTAGCGACAAACAAACAAAAAATATTAAGACGAGTAAAGGTAAAGAAAGATAAATATTTGTCGTGCAGTACTCGAATGGAATTTATATGGCCAAACTGTGTAAACAAGAATGTTCCGTCTCACCTCTCAAACGATCAAGGTTGACAAACAATTTGAACAGCTTGAAAATATTTGATCTTGAATCCAAGAAGCCTGTGGAAGAAAGAATACATCTAGGCTGAGTTTCGTAAACAAAAGGATATAAAACGCCGTTCAGATAATTCAATCCATAAAAACCTGTCTGATACGCACTCGATCATATATAAGGATGGAAGTACTTGTTTCTCTATTTGCATGACATATTTACAACGCATTTTCGCGGGGATCATGGGAACGAACGGGGGGAATTGTGGGTAGAATTTAGCCCACCACCCTTACGTATGTTTGTGATAAGAAATAATGCTATATTGTTAAAAAAAAAAAGAAAAAAAAAAAAAAAGAAAAAAGCCGGGAGGTTTACGGAAGAAATAAATTCTCTAAGAATTTTACAAACAGGGTAACAGGGTAAACTGAATGCTGTTACCTGTAAAGGAAATCACTGGTGATGAACTACTACAATGCACAAGAAGACAGGAGGAATCAAATCAGCTGAACGTTCAGAAGTCACCGGCGTAACTTTCTGGGAGGTTTTATTTAAGAATTTAATAAGAAGAAAGAAAATCAACTTCGTACTAGAGCTTGCATTTCCATTTCAGAGAAAAATATTAGTTTGAAGAACAGAACAAAAAAGTACCTCTCCAACTGCTTGGAAGTCAGAATGCGTCATAAAATTGTGCAGTGGGCATACCGTTTTCGTGGAAGAACCAACCTGCAGCAAAGTCTTCTCTTAGATTTACTGTTTCCACACATTTTAGAAGAGCCTCGTTTGTTTCAGGTATAATCAAGAATTAAATCAATAAATAATGATAAGAGATTTTCTTCGTTTGATCTTACAAGTTTGAATTAGAGAAGCATTAACTCGAAGTTTGTGGAATTCGCTCGCTCCTCGTTTTAGCTCTGTAGAAGGATAGTCACGAAAAATAAGCACTCTTTTACCAAAACAATAACGATGTACCAGTTTTAGATACCGCCAAACTAGCAAGATTTCCTTTCAGATCTACGTCAAACATAACAATAAAGAAGGCATATAATCTTTAGCTGAATGCTGTCAAGGCAAAGAACCTCAATCGATTCGAAATGTAGTTCGCTTTCTTAATAAACCGCACCCGCGGCTTAGGTAAACGAAAATACACGCATTTACCGTTTTCCTTGTTTATATTAGGTCCATAACATAAAAAGTACTTTTAAGGAAAAGGAAAATGTCAATCGATTCAGAAACTTTCTCTTTACGAGGTTGTCATTTATTGTGAAGTCAGGCGAGGGTTTTCTTGTAGTTGTATATAACACTATCTTTTGGTCGAGGAGGTGAGGATGTAGTTTCGGTTGCAGCTGGTGTTTTTGTAAAGATATCCAGTGCGGAAGCTAAACTGTCCATTTTTATGTTAGGAGAATTTCTCTCGTGTGACTAATTTCCTCCTTGTCTTTGCTAGGTTTAATTAGCAACAATTATGGCAATTTATGGCTCATGATTTTCAACCAATGATTTGTGAGTAAAATTCGCCAGGAAAAGACATGCCTGAAGAAAATGTGTTCCTTATGATAAATTTCAGTATATATTTAAATTCAATAGAGAAAAACGTTTACAAAACGTACGATTTTGATTTTTCGAAAGTGAAAACCAACTATTGTCGTTGACACCAGCAATAATCTTACAATCCGAAAATGCTTGCTAGTATTCGGGAGTCCCAAAATAGTCGTCCCTCGCAGAATTTCAGAGTCAGCTACTGCTTTAAGCATATACAAAGGGACGAAAAATTAAGTTCACTTGTATATTTCATAATAAAATTTCTGTATATTTCAGTCGCACACTCTGCCTCAACCCAGTTAAATAACTGAGTAAGCATTTTTCTTAATTCTCAAAACCATTTCAATACCAACAGCTATATAGTGAGCATAAAATAAAACCTAAACATAAACGCTTTGGCTCTGATTTTGGAGGAGTCTTATATCAGGCATCTTTCATTTCATTGACCACATCTAAGCTAACACAAAAGAAATAGAGCGAACTCTTTCAATAAACATCACAAATGTTTGCCAGTTGATGTCAGATCGGAACAGTAAGATTCTGAAACTCAAACCGAGAAATTTTCCAACGTTTTGGGTAAACCACTGTCTATCTTTAACCCATATTAAAAGATTGTTATCTTCTTAAAAGGCGCAGCTCAAACATTGTAGGAGTTTTTTTCTTTCTCGTATTTGACTCGTTCGCGTCTGCTGCGAGACGTCGATTGTCCATATTATACTTTTTATGGGCCGTTGTTAACAATACCCTACCCCGATTCCGACAAATCTTGCTTCATTACTTTACCACGTACAACGCGGCGAGTTAATTTAGAATTAACTCAGCTAATCATGTTTATCAACAACAACCTTTTATGGACAAGAAATATTTGTCATAGCAAAGTTTAAATTTCTGTTTGTCGGAGTTTCCAGAGTAGTGTAAATATTTTCTTCGAAAGTGTACACTAAATGACACAGCGAAAGGGTTTTGTCTGAGATCAATATTGACCCTCTTACTAAATGGTGATAAACTGAAGGCAAACATTGACCTGTAAAAGCCCAGTAATACAAGCAGAACTCAAAAGAGTGTCGCTTGGCTTGACTTCCACTAGCCAGATTTTAACGCTAAATAAGTTGAATTTAGTTTGGTATTTTATAGGTTGCGAATTCAAAATGCGGATGGCATCGATGCCTGGTCTCATTCCGCGAAGAGGCTTTCTTTATCTGCGCAGACTGTTGTACGTAGAGTCGGCTTCTGATCTCTGAACATTCGTTCTGTATGCTGAGCAATGGTACTTCTTGAAAACCCAGGCTTCCTTCAGAAGTCTATACGGCACAAAAGCGAGCTCATAAGAGGTGATGTTATTGTATTCAAACAAAAGCGATGAGAAACCTTTTGAACTAATCTTTTGTCTGACGGAATCACAGCATTTTACCTAGATCTTTGTGAAAAAGTTCCAACGGCTTTTATGCATTAAGAACTGGAAGAGTTTTTATTTTGCGATAAATGATGCCTCGGAGCTGAACCTCTTGAATTTTTAAAACTTAATTTAGAGTGTTGAGGTTAAAGATGGAAATTCGGTCATAGGCTGAAAAGGAACCCTTACCTCACAAGTAAAGAAAACTTGATCCGAGGAAGATCTGCTTTGAATGAAACTGATAGATTGGTGACAGTGCGAAAACCTGATCTCCGAATGGCTCCGCGACTTTTCAAAATGACATACTCAAGAATTTTTGAATAACTTGGCGAAAATAAAAAATTACAAAGGCGGCAAATGTCTTTGATGTCTTATTCAATAATTTCATCACTTGTGAATGATTGTCGCTTGTGACATGAATACCGGTATTGAGTTAACGGCTTATTATATACCGAATTACTTAGAAATATCCCAATGAAATAAGCCGGCGTTAATTTTACCATATCCTGTTTTTGACTTGAGAAGACTCTTCCCGGTATGTGACATAAAAATCGATCCTGTGAAAATCGAACTTCAAGCAATTCACTTTCCATTGTCTTGTTTTTGAAAGATATTTTTGTTACCGCAAATTGAAATGTGTTTCAATAATAGTCCTAAAACAAAGCTATATGACAACAATTCCGCCAAATATAGCGGAATTAAATAAAAGAATATTAATAAAAGACTGTTTGCAATCTTAAATATGGGTTTTGTAGAGCGGACAGATTATACATAAACAAAGCAATATACTATCATTAATAGAACTTCTGTCGAGTAAAATCATGTTTGGCATTTGAACAGAATTTCATGCGTCTATCTTATTAATCTTTTAATCAGGCGGGCACTTTGAAATACTTCACAGGAGTAAAGCGAATAGGAAATACATATGAAATTGTTAATTTGCGGAAATAAGTACTCGTTCTGAGTGGCAAAACTTAGAAGGCGTGACGTGTTATTAAAAGAGTATTTGTCAATGGTTCGAGCCACTATTCATTACAATAGATCACCATTGTCCGTATTAAAATTTGTTAACGTGAAAGAAATGCTAAATGCCGGGTTATTTTGAGACAAAGCACGGTCAACGAAAGTTATGAAGCGGCCAAATATGCGTCCTAACAGCCTTTGTTGCTATTGTTCTAGACTAAATAAGGAAAACACAAATGCTACTGTCGTACTTTGCCAGCCAATTCACTTTCTTTTCATGAGACATTCAAATGATGAGGACAGGTTGCTTTTTAACAAAGCCATTTCTGATTTTATCGTTTTCTCTACCAATTATATAAACTTGGCTATATGTGGCTGATAATTTTCCTGGAATAACTGTTATGAAAATTAAATTCGAGGCTATGACAAAATGTTCAATTACATTTTGTTTCTCAGCGTAGGCTAGAAAAATTTCCAAGTTACGTGAAAAATATCTTTGATGATTTTGTTTTATGATCATCTCATGGTCTCACTTATTCTCACGCACAGTGTAAGTTAGTTGGTAACTGTCTCAGCAAAGCAACTTAAGCAAGTATTAATGCTACTGATATGACTTGTCTTTTTATCGTTGTGGCATTACGTTCTTTGTTGAACAGACTTTTCAAATAAGTCCTTACGAGAACGGCAAAAGGGCGAGATATCTGTTAGTAAAACAGCCCGCTTGCCGCCATTTACTTTGTGGAGAATATACCGCTATTGGATTGTTTAATGAGGTACTAAGAAGTGAACAGCCATGAACAAAGCGGTAAGCTTGCAAGTGGTTCGATTTGAAAACACCTGCTTTCTGCTCATTCTTAGCTTCTCAATATCCATTAACTCTTGCGTTTAATCTGTTCGCTGTCTGTAATCACGAAAGAACGTCAGACACTCTATCCTGGAAACCTGAGCAGATCACGCAAGGGCAGTCAGTTTGTACTCGTTAAAACGAGCAATAATTTCACGTCCTTCACGGATGGAGAATAATTAATTAAATCACTGCTACTTTCAGGTAAATAAGAGGCTAACACCACCATATCGGTTTTCTTCGACCTTGGTATAAATTAGATGATTAAAAGAAGGCTTTCCAAGTTTGCAATATGACGAGTATTAATCATTTTCTATTCGCTCCTTCGCTACAATGCTGCTGTCCCGCCTGGATACGTGCTGCGCACCCCTTTTGGCGGTAAACATCTTTTGACGGCAATCCTTCAAAAATAGACGGGTTATCGAACCATGAAAAACATTTATCCGATCAATTCAACTGTAAACGGGTTCTTTTAAAGTTGTCGAACGAACGAGCGTCTCTTGGATTGATGAAGAGTGAGCCTAAAGTGTAAATAGAAACAATGCTAGGCCGGATTTTGTTTCGAGACTTTCAGTGCAAATGAGAACTTCTACTACTTTGTTATTTGACCATTTTTCATATTTTATCTCGCACGGCAAGCCTTTGTTTCTGGTTTCTCGCGATCCTTGGCAGGAAGGCAATAAAAATTAGGAACAACCTACATGAGTCCTTGCCTCCTGTAGATGCACAGTTCTGTTCCCTTGTAGACCGCTTCAGATCATGCAGGAAGCTTTGATAGATCGTATTCGTCAATTTGTCTGATAAGAATAATCATTTATATTATCTACAAAAAGCCTCGTCCTTCAGCAAAAGTGCATCAGTTATTTCTCCTAGAAAACTACGTAAAAGCTCAAAACAGTATTTTGCTGTTGCCTCTGTTTGCAAGACGATTTCCTTCATCCATTCAGACCCAAATTTCAAATGTATATTCTCTATTTTACTGCCGTATATTTCTCAGAAAGTTAGTTCTAAGAATTTAGTGATATACACATCAAACAATCTCCGATCTCTATCTGATCGTTTGTCTCTTTGACAAATTAGTTTGATATTTGTCAGGAGAAGTTATCTATATACCGCCTTAGGATTAGAACCCACTGATCATCACAAGAATAATAATGACTAAGACATAAGCACCGCACCGTAAAACCGAGATGTTGGAGATGTGTAAATCGGTAAAAGGAACGTTGTAAAATAACTTGTAAAATCTAAATACCTGTAGAGGGGACTCAGCATTAAACGGACAGCAGCCAAGGTCCCAACATACATTTCCCCTATATACTGTAAACTATACAGAAACCAAGAAAGCAGCTGAAATATAGTCGTTTCTATGATGTAAACCTGTAATAACGGATATTTAGAGCGCTTTTTATGCGACCTAAAATTCCGGAACTGTCAAAGTGGGGCATATGGTACCGACATTTCCTTGAAGGTTTCCTGAAAATTCTACAATTTATGAATTTCCAAGATGCGAACGTTCCGGAAAACGCTGGAGCAAACGACGACCCCAAATTTCACGGCAGAAACCCTCATAAAATTTGGTAAACGTGACCAGGTGATCCTCTTAACGAAAACAATGTTCCACTCAACATTGTAATTTATAGAAAGTCAGAACGAAATTTTGGGTTCATATTGAAAAGTGCTCTTGTATTCATATTCGACCTCCGGAAAAACCCACGGGGCTTCCAAGGTTGAATAGCCCTGCAGTATTCTTGCTATTGTGGAAAAAAGGATCTCTCGTATAGCCATCAGTTGCTTCAGATTTCAAAAGCTTCAGAAACTCTAGAACTTAAACAATCATACATCGGCAATTTCTTCACAAGATAAAATGTCCTCTTGAAAATTGTAATAACCGTTCAACTAACTTTTTCGCATTATGTGTTTTTCTTATAAAATTTCCTTACGGTTGCATTTTAGATCCCCCTCTTCGGTTCTTAACTGTGTCATGTCTCAGTTGTGTTTGTGTACACAAACTATTTCTCTAATGTAATTAACTGAACCTTGCGGCATAATCTATGGAACTATACATATTACTTTGAACATTTTTCCAGTTTAAACAAAGCAATTGAACGCAAATACATCAGCCTTATGACCCTAATTCCATATATGTATCCAACGTGCCTGATTAGAAATGACATTTGACGCACAATGTTATGTGTTCTTATATCTTGTATAAAGCAGACACTAGAGCATTTCCCGAAAGGGGAAGGGGACGGCGGCGTTATTTTCCTATGATTGGCAAAGACTTACTGACTAAAGTTCTAGCTTTATAAATTCAACGCCAACTTGAACGGGCACATATTATCTGCTGGAACTAACATTAAAATGGGAGTTGTTTGCTTACTGCATCATAACTGCATACGATCAACAGGCAATTTAATGTTACGTTTTAAAAACCTTGATGACAATATTCCATATGTGTAGTGACGGTCTCTCAATGGCCACTCAATGACTTTATTTCATTACTGATCGGTATAACTGTGACTGTGTTCATAGTTTGATGGAAAAGTAAATAAGATCGTTGGAATTTTAAAGCACATAAATCTTTCATAGTACGTGGAAGAAAATGGGACAAAACTGTCTCTTGTGAAAGGTTATAGCAATAATAATAATGATAATGATAATAATGATAATGATAATAATAATAATAATAATAATAATTAAAATAACAAACTTTATGGAGTACTTTTTCATTCAAACTTGAATCTTACATGTATCTGGTAAAAATTCAGAAATTCAGTTGTTCCTTAAGTTTTTTCCCTAAAATTATTCCTGTAAACATTTCAATAGCCTACCTACATAATTATACTCTGTAAGCATTGACAAGCATTAAGTAGCTATGTACACAAGTAATGGCAAATTAATGTGAAATGATAGAAATGTGTATACTCTAGGCAATTCCTACCCTACATGTCCTTCTTTTTAACAGAGGAAAGAATAAACGTTGCAGAAATGTTAAAGAAAAAAAAGCTAAAGGCTAAAATAAATAAAACCAGTATTAAAAATCAGAGTTTCGCCCAAAAAAAGAAAGGAGCTAATAGATGGTTCCCTCTGCAGTTTCGACGTCAAAGTCCGCATCCTTGAAATCACAGGGGACTCTTCTGGTTGTCCTAGAACCTCTCAAACAGATTAGGGCAGATCTCAAGAGTGCAAACGACGTTTTTGCTCTGATCCAGGACATCGTCTTCGCGTACTGCTCCCCCTTCTTTAGCGCTATCAACTCGGCAAGGCGACTGTGGTACCTCAAGCATTCCTGACCCAGTCCTCCGGTTGTAGTGAATACTAAGGGCGTGAATGTTCCGTGTTCAACGTCGAGAACTCTGCTTGAGTACTGACGCTTCTGCTCATGTTCATGCGTTCTGTAAATCTTTTGTGTCTCTAGGTCCCTGTACGATTCGGCATTTGGGTGGCAAACCCTGACATCAAAGAAAGCCGATCGTTGGTGTTCCCAGGAACCACGTGCGTGAATATTCAGGAGTTCAGCTTCCAGGTCTCTCGCTTACAAATCGTATGCATGGCGTGGTCTACCATAAAGATTTCTCCACAAACACAGGTAGAGGGAATATCATCAACTGGTCAGCATCACGGAACTCCCGTTTATTTAGGTTGAAGCCCATTTCTCTGAGGGAAAGCACTGTCAGCCAGACCGATGACCCTTTTTCTGCTACCAGGCCTAGTGTTCGTTTGCACTCACGATGTACTCTCCCTGAGCCTCTCCACCGTGTCCTTAGTTCTTCTGCTCTTTCGCTCTTAACTGTCTGCTTTGCCGACTTAACTCGTCTGGCAGCTTATGTGTTTAAGACATAATATGCTCAACGAGGGGCGTCGTCACTTTGACACATGAAGGATACTCCCGACGTGCTTCCCGGCTTGGATTTCCAAGGCACAAGCTGCTCCCAGACGGACTGGAAGCGCTAGGATGTCTCTATCTATATGTTCACAGTTACGTTCCGTTATCGCTGGAATAAGGATTTGAGATATTGCATTCTCCAGTAATAATAATGATAATGAACAGGCATCCCCTCCGTATACACCCTTCTTCGCCAGAGACGTCTGCGGTGGATTGGCCATGTACATCGAATGGATGAGGGCCGCATTCCCAAGCAACTCTTGTACGGAGAACTAGTACAAGGAAAACGGCTGGTAGGACGACCGAAGCTCCGTTTCAAGGACGTGGCGAAGAGGGACATGCAGGCCATTGGTCTTCCAATCGATTCGTGGGAGACTCTTGCCAGTGACAGCAGTGCGTGGATAACAAATTGCACCGAAGCCCTACGAGAGGGAGAAAAGCTTTTGCACATTACAGTGGATACCAGGAGAGAATGTCAGAAGGCCAGGACCCTTGCTCCACCCACTGATTCCACTTATGTCTGTGGTTCTTGTCACTGCATCTGCCGATCAAGAATCGGACTCCAAAGCCATCTCAGGAAATGTTTAAGGAAATGTACAATTACTAACACACGCTAAAATTATGGACTAGATTGTCCGATAATGCCAATACATACATACATACATACATAATAATAATAATTTTTTATTTTTTAATAATAATAATAATGTTTATTAGTGGCTTATAAAAAATTACAACTGTAAAAATTCTAATAGTAATAATAATAAAAGTATCAATAGTAACAGTAGTATTAGTAGTAATAATAATTATATAGAAAAACATTTGAATCGTAGTTTGGCCTTTATTCTATTTTTTTTTTCTGGCAAGAGTACACGAGTTTCAGTTCTGTCAGGCAAACAATCGATTAATTCTGTCAACCTTAACAGCTACAACATGCAAGAGGACTACTGCATTAATGTAATGCGATATCGACCAGCTGTTTTTCCGTAAGTTTCTTTGAGACAAGGTTATCAATAAAAATAACTTTTGAGAATTTCTTTCCATCTAGTTCAAAGAAATGAAGGCACTAGATCATCAAATATGAGTTGTAACTTGAAGTGATCAAATGAGTATCCGCTTTATAAATCGAAAATAAGAAGTTCATAACTACCAAAGAATCAGATTTGACAACTTAAAATAAAGGTGTCCTTTAATCTTACTACGACATTTAGTTCTTATACCATTTAAGAAACAATAAGGATTTATGTAATGGAGACTAATCTTAAGAGCCATGTTTTTAATTGTTTTTGTTTTTTCATTATTACCATTCTAACATTCAACGCTCCTTACAGTTTTATTACTTAAACAAACTAGTTTGTTCACCTGTTCCTCCATAGATAGATAGACAATTTTATAAATCACAATATTTTTCCTTCAAATACCATTTCATACTTTTTTGAAAAAATTCGCGACTAGTAAAGGAACCGATCAAGTAAGCCAGCTGTTTGTCGCTGACTTATTCATTTCGTATTACTTTTTCATTTAGGCGTGTACGAATTTTTATACTAAACACTGGGGTCCGACACTGGACTTGATTTTGTTCCTTGCTTCACAACAGCACTGGCATCTCCATTCTAAACTGTTCGACAGTATGTGCCACTTCCTGCGTTAGCGGGGAACACTTACAGTTCTAGTGAAAATAAATCTTTCATGATCCTCTTACTCCAGTTCATGTGCAATAACCAGAACACTGCGCCTGCCCTAACCAAAGAAGTCTTGCATGAAGTGCCTTTGCTCGTACCCGAGATGCTTTTACAGCATCATGACGTAGATATTTTGTGAATTATTGAAGGGGGAACAAATTGCAATTTGTTCTTAGCGAATTTTTCAAGACATGACGACAACATTTGAAAAAGTGTGCCAGACTTTTTCAATTTAATATCACAACCTAGTGCATGCGCAACCATTATAGAAGCCATATTCAGTGCACTGTATTTGCATTGGTTAGGTTTCCATAGCTGTCTGTCGGGTTTTGATTTTCGAAGTCATGTTCATAATAGTGCCCCTGTAATGCCTTAGAGGCAATGAACCTTTAAGAAAATACGTAAAGGATGGCACCCCTTGAAAAAAGGTATTCAAATTGGTTGTGGTGATCAGTTCACCTCACTCTTAACCTATTCCTGATTCTTCCTAGTTACTATTACTCAGTCTTTCTATCTTAGCGCCTTATTGTTTGCTGAACGTTGGTTACCTAGCGATAATACGTTGAGTGCTTTAAGTACATTTGTAACCGTGACGTACAATTCCATGCATAAGATGGTATGTATAATTTAGCTACATTGGATATACATTTCTTAATTATCTTATTTATTTTATGAATCGGAAAAGAGGGGTAACTTTCTTTCCACCGGTAATAATATATACAACTTGTAATAGTTCTACTGTTCTTGTTTGTCGGAAGCTTCCCCGGGACTACCAGTGGCTATTGTCTCTCTTGCTTCTTGCCTCCATTTCATTCGCCTGTTTTGAAACCATACTTTAACCTGGTTGTCAGACAAACCCAACATGGAGGCCAGCTGATGTCGATCTGCTTTTGTTAAATATTTCTGAAGCTGGAAACGCTTTTCCAGTCCCTTTCTTTGAAGATTAGAAAACACTGCCCTGGTCCAAGGCCTCCTTGGTTTTCTCGGTTTTGGTTGGCCGGGTAGGACTTGTCCTGGTATTGTTTTATTGAGTACTGAGGCGCTGTAGTCTCCGTACATTCCTAAAAACAAATTAAAGTGAGTTGAAATATCTATATCGATTACAATCCATTGCAGAAGTGAAGCTCATGTCTTTTTCAATATAAAGATGTAGCATTCTTTATAGTTGGAATGCAGTACTCGTTTACACAGAGAAGGGTATGTTGGTGTCCAGTAAATGGCATAGTTTACCTGTTAATGAGCTGTATGAGTAAGGAGCGTGGCTGTAACAGGCTTCACAGTTGGAATGAAGTAATGATCCACACAGGAATGGTTGTGTGTGTGCCGTCAAGTAAGGTGAAGTCCAATAGGTCGCGTGAAGATGATCACATGTATTGGGAACCATCGAATAAGCGCCTAGCCAAAAAAAAAAACCAGCAATGTTAACTTGGAGCATGTACTACTCTGTCGTTTTGTTTTTACCGGGAGGAACATTATTATATATTTAATACATGAAGGAAAATTAGATTGGCTAATAACCTTATGCTTTGTACAGCAATCCACAAAGTGTGCAATGTGACCACGATGTTGCCATGTTCAAGACATTTTGTTAGCGTTTTTGTTCATGCTATAATGTTGTATGATGCTGTAATAAATCAGTTTAGAGTGCGGACTTTAAACTACCTCTGGATAACTATATTTCCTTGTGAGTCTTAGAGGGTTAACCCGAAAGAGAATCAAAATGATTGACCGACTTATCAATTTCATTCATAAAAAGAAACAGTTGCACCCAGAACAATACTTTGGAATGCAAATGACCTGAAAACGCGTTCCCATTCAAATTGTTTACAACTTTTTGGTTGGTGCATGAAAATCTCCAATATGACCATTCAAATGAAATTTGTTCACGATTTTATTAATTTGTCTAGTCAATAAAAATTACACTGAGTGCAATTCTTATCTAGGCCAAAATGGGTCATCTCTTGTCGAGACTGATAGTTAGTGATATGTTTGCGCTGTTTTTTCTCTTCGTTTAATCAAGATGAACTATTAGGGAGTCCTTCCTAAAGTGGAGTAAATTTGAACCAACTTCTTACAAATGCATTTAATCACTTAAATTCGGTTAGCAGAGTAGCAGCCAAAACACAATAAACCTGGCATAAAAAACTTTTTTTTACGTAGTTATTGTTGTTTTCCCATTATCAATCATAGCAATCACATTTGTTTCGAAAAAGGCGGCAATATTATCTTTCTATTAAAAGAATAAATTAGGACAATACATAACCGAATATTGTACTGTTATTTCCTTTTTGCTTGTCTGGAGAGACTTGGTGGTAAAAATAACTTGTAACAGATAACGAAAAGTTGGTCCAGGTGTACATGAATATTAGAGAAACGAAAATAACATTTTATAGTGATGTTTTGGGTATTGGTCTGCACGAATGAAAACAAACTAAGATAATACAAGGTTTGCCTACGATGATACATTGCGAAACTGTTAGGATTCGTCTAATGCAATGAAAATAAACAAGTTGAGGTCAATATCAGTAGCTAATTGCAGCCTTATTGTTTTAATATAATTGTGTTAATTGACCTGAGTGTGCCATGTTACGTTTATTGCAAAAGAGTTGGTGATCTATTCTCGCTTAAGGAAACAAGAGTAAAATATAACTACAAGCCAAACAGTTATCAAAGGATCTTTCATTGGTTATTTTCTTATTTTTTCCTAATGATAAGAACGGTGGACAATACATTGTTTAGTAGTGCATTAGTGTCATAATACATGCTACTCACTAAAATAGGGCTTAATTTTCAAAAGTTCTTAAAAAACGTGTCTTTAGTCTCAAAAACACGTGCACTTATTCACATGAAAAGCGTTCTCTCAAGGTTAATGACAACCTTTCAAACTTTTACGTATGCCTTTAGTAAGGTCTGAAACTAAAAGTTTTGTTCTAATTGGGTGGTCATTCACCGCAACAGGAGATCAGACGGGTTTGACACAAGATCCCTGTCAACGTCATTTGCGCAAACTTTCTCACGCTAGCCAAAACGATCTCGTGAGTAAGGTCGCCTCTATAAATAGTTTTTTGTGACTTTTGAAAGCCAGAATAGTTTTTGTTATGCAGTAAAAATATTTGTCTTTCCGATCTGCTGACGAATGATGTCCATTTCAGCTTTTATCGCATTCATAAAACAAAGCAACACAAACAAGTAAATGGATTTTAGAAAACTGATTCAATCTATTGCCGCGCCTCTATTGTGAAGCCTTTGTTGATCTGTCTTTCTTGATTTAATTCATCTTGAACTTCATTCTCTGAGACTTTTTTCGACAAGGTGATGTTCACTCTCGACTACAAAGGAATTAGCGTCTAATCCATTTCTAGCTGGTAGCATTAGATGATTTGTGTATTTAAGTTTTGTTTGAAGGCAGTGCGAGGCGTGGCGCTTTGTTTAATGTGTGACAGCTATTACAAGAAATGAATCCTTAGCGTTTGGTTAGAAATGCAATACACCGCCAACAGAAATGTCTTGCGTGTAGGTGCCACTTGAATATGTCAGTTCAAAACTCCGGAGCATTTTTCGTCTCCAACACCACAAAAAACCCTTTACTTTTGAGAGAGAAACGTTTTGCTTTCTCAGGCACATGACCCAGTGAGTGCACGGCTGTCGTCAGCTCTTTATTAGTAACATTATTTTTGTATATGTGTTCGTTTTTAGTAACCGCAGTAATGACAATAAAGTGATAAATTAAAATGAGACCCAAACCAGCTGCTTCGGCTGAGTGCAAAAGGAAATGAAAGGTGATAATCTTGTGTTTTCGACCCTTTTGTCTGTGTGGATTACAATACACGGGGTATTCAAGTTCTCATGTCCGATACATGTTTCTTTTCTCTTGATGAAAAGTGCTCAAAAAGCATTTTCAAAATTTGAACGGATTAACAAACTCAGTATAAACTGAAGCTAATTTTCTTTTGAAAGAAGATTACGGAGATTAGCATCCGTTCTTAAGCTGGCCACATGTTAATTCGTTCTTGGTTGTATTTGAGCCTCAGGCGAGTCTTTACAGACTTTACATCATCACGACTAAAACTTCTGAACGCACATTCCTATTTAGATATGACTGATGTAGTGTTGCCTTAACCTATCTCACATTTATTACAACAAAATCCCTCTGCACCATAACGAATCTTGTGATTTGTTCCCAGTCAAATAGAATTGTAATTATTCGTGTTAGTTTCAAGGTATACTCAGCCAAAGGAAAATCGTCTATATACTGCTCTTTGGCAAAGCCAAGGTAACACCAAATGCTTACTATCAAACAGTCTCAGCTTAGCGTCTAATTTTCTGTGCCAATGGATGATGACACACTGTGCATTACGTTCAAGTCAATGGAGTTTGCCGTCAATTGTATAATTTTGAACTTTGTCACCCTTGGACTAAAGTAACAAAATTGAAGTGAAGCTGGTTCAAGTTGAGCCATGCAAAAAATAAATACCCGTTGATCGGTAGCAGTTATCATTCAACCACGTTCATGGGGCTGCATGTTTTCTAGCCGGAGGTTATTATGGCCATGATATCAGCCCATAGCACATTTGTTTCTTTATACTCAGATATCTAAATTAAACCAAATCTCCGATTTTTAAAGAAAATTACAACGGTCAAGAAGTTCTCAAACTGTGTTTAGATAAAACCTTGAGGCTGATCTCAAAAATCATTCGGAAACAAGTCGCTTTACTCTCAACGACGAGCCAGTGTTATCTCCGTCCGATGTGTTTACCAATCAAACATATACATAGTAATGGAAAAAGATATCCTAACTGATACAGCTAACTCGTTAAAATATGAATATGGCTTAATATATGAACACTTGCCGGTTTAGGCAGAGTCTCTAGACATCAAAAGAAAATCCGGCGATTTCATCAATTGTCGTTCTTTCGATCTTGGGTTCCTCAGTGTTATAGTATACAATATCGTTTACACTCGGAACTTTTTAATGAAGATAATTTTTCGAAAATTATTTCGTGGAGCAAGAGCAAGATATTGATGTTAAAGGGGTAGCTTTGAAAGAATATACAGGCAATAAATAATCTTTGACTACTCACGAAAAACAGATCAAGCACAGTTTTAAAAGAATGGCATTTAAGTTCTCGAAAGGCAATACATATTTTTGCTAAAATTGTTTAAAAATGAGGGAAAACCCATTGTAGTTTTGCAAAATCTACTGATATTTGTTAGTAACCTATCGAATACAAGTCCAGTTCAGAGGGTCGCTACTGATGAGGGTATTCGACTTCTTTACCATTCCTCATTACCGCCGTATTCAATAACTCAGTTTGAAGTTTTCTGGGCAGTAGTTTCCACGTTAAAGTCTTCGCTTTTTCTATCTGCTTCTTTCCCCATCCAATATGAAATAAATCAACAACAATTTTTTTGTATATTGTATATTATAAAAGACATAATACTCCAAGAGGATTAATCGTGTACGAGCACTGATCAACCCTTTCCAATATCGAAAAGTCTAACCGAATTACCTTATTTGATAAAATGACAGAAAATGTTTGTGTCACATAGACAGACATGGACAAGTAAACTTGAACGTTTATTCACTATGGTGAAAACTTGATTACGAAGAAAAATAAACCTCGCGTATTAAGAATTAGCCTTATAAAGGTGTTTTTTTTTTTTTCACTAATATGGATGTATATAGGGCGTTTTATGCATTTTTTACGAAACCTTTTGCTATAACTGTTAACGAAGCTATATAAATGAACTCCATAAACCTGAGAATTATTTTCTCCGTTGCATGCTTCCTGTCAAAGATCAAAGACTTTCTCCCTGTCTAACTTCTTCTTGGTTTTTTAAAAGCATGTTCACATTCAGACGTTTAAGTTATCAAGTTCATCTTGATAAACTGGGATCTGTTCTACGTATCACAATAACAAGGTGATTTTTTAAGGAGAATACATTGGTAATAAGAAATTCTTCTGACAGAAGATATGGCTTATTACTGTTACTACGTGCCAGATCAGTTTAACAGTTGTACATAATTTCAAAGAGAAGCAACATAAGATATAATCAGCTATAATCACATAATCTTAGTATTGCTGGAATGTTTCTTTATTTCAAGATACGCGTTTGATTGCCATCACGACAGACTTGGACCACTTCTATTTCAAAGCACCCTTGCAAGGCTAGCATCTAACCGAACAACAGTCTTGGCGTCGCCTCTTCTCTTCAGAGATTGAGCACACAAAAGCGATCTGTTTAAATGTAAGGTACTCCTTTCACAGAAATAACACACCGCGCAATCACAAATCGCTCAGAATACACGCACACCGCTCAGTACCGGAGATAACGGGTCGTTTAAAACCTAAAAAGGTATAAATTACTCGCCGCCTATGTTACAAGACCTATTTGCTGATGAAAGACAAAAACAAATTTTCGCCCTTCTTTCTGAGCGCCAACCACTTCAATAGTTTTATTCCAACAAGAGTGCAACTTCCGTAAATATCTGTTTGATACAATGGATACGCTGCCGTTTCCGTTGTTTGATCGGCTTCGCGAAAACGGGCTTATCGCGTAAGTTTCTAACGAGTAAGTGTGGGCAATCAAGGGCACGCTATGTTGAGGTGCCGCTAATAAGATAATATATCAAAGAACGAAAAGGCCACGAGGAAAGTGAATCGCAACACAACGATCCGATCCCTTCACAAATAAAAATAAAGCATTAATTACCATCGAGACAGGGCCTTACTCACCTGCAGTAACATTTGATGAAAAGGGAAAGATAAGGACGAAAAACAATTAATTTGATATTCTCTTTTTCGATTCTTTTTAAGATGCTGTGGTATTTCTTTAATTAAGTGCTGTATTGTGTTCCACTGTACAAAGAAACTGCCTCCGTCCAAATGCATCGCTGACTAGACTGACTAGCTGTTGGCGAAATCTGAATTGAAGATCTTCTGCCTCAACCGTATAAACTGAAAACTTTAACGCATTATTAGAATTCAACATCGAGAGATTTTTACCCGTGACAAGTGAACTTGAATTGAGCTATGTATTTTCGTTTGGAAGCTGAGGCCGAACATAATCATAAACAATCTAATTTGTCCTTTTGTTAATGTACGAGATAACATCTTGGGCGTAAAAGTTTATCGCCTGTCCCTTCCACTCGGACGTCGTTCTAAGCTGTGAAAAATCTGCCCGGTTCTAATGAAATCTATTAGTTGTTTTATGAGGGTTTTTACGTGAGAAATACACTTAATATCTGCCACATAACGCTTTGTAAAACCAAGTTGTCTCGAGATGAATAAGAATATCAAAGCGATAGACATGAGCGTGTGTTACGCGGTTTGTACGACAATTTGTTGTTATGTTGTTAGTTAACAGTGTTCGATCAAAGCTTACCCAGTAGAGGTAGTCTTTCCCTTTGGTCGGTTTCGTGTCTCCCGAGTATTTGGTCTACACCAAAGCTTAGCTGTTGATAACTTGGTACCGGGGTCGACACGCCAATTCCACTGCTTGTTTCGGACCGAGAGCCGTGAGGTCGGGCTAAAATGTCGTCTATACGAAAAGACGCCATGCTGTGCTCCGCAAAGAAAATAAATCACAACTCTTGTTTCGAAAACGATGTCGATGTTAGCCAGCCAACGATAAAGCTGGAAAGCTATAGGCTCGTAAAGAAGGCAAAGACAAAGAGGTCCCATCAGATGTCGAGCTACAATGGCCCACGGGGAGCTAGAAATGACATTGCGTTGTTGATTGTCACTTCGAGTTCCATTAGCGTTGATTTGTTGATTTTTATCATCTTAACTTTTCTTTGTCAATGGGAGACATATACATATAGACGTAATGTGCTTCCTGAATAATGCTTTTTGAGGAATGGTTTCGATTGATATCTGTATTCACAGATGGGACAGGAAGACCCAAGAGCACGCAAGAGCTTTTGGACTTACCTTATATCGCTCACAATTCTTATGGATTAGTAACGGATACTTTTATTTATTATCCAGTTGTGTCTTACAGTTATTGTTTGATACTGAAAATAATAAGCCCAAAATAACATAATCTCTGCTGATCGTAGTCAAGAAATTGAATAAAAGGCAAACGAGACAACTCAATAAAAACAGGTAAGCTTCATGGTTAAAAAGCCATCATGTAGTAACTGCCTTATCTCATAACTAATGGTGTCGAGTTTACCTGGGTGACCATTGGAAGTCAATTAGCACCCATTTAAGGTATTAGATTCACGTATGCTCATTTACACAGCCACACACGTGTATTAATATCCTCTGGCTTAATTAATTCCTCACTCTATCACTACTTGTGTGTTTTCCACGTAGATAAAGTAGATAAAGGAGTTTAACACTGCATTATACGGAAAGACGAAAGAACTCGGCTAGGGGCCATGTTGCTTTCTCGTGTTTTCTTTTCAAACAACTATGCAAAATCAACAAAACCATATATCTTGTTCGCGAGAGTTTTTTCGTGGACAACAATTTCTGCGGTTTCCTCTGAGGCGATAATTCAATTATCGCACGATTAAGATGGAATATGATCCAGGAGCTTTAAAACTAATCCAAAAAGGAAACTGTGCCTGCCAACTCATTATATTCCGTGTACACCACAATATGGAAACAGCGCCGATAGTTTTGACTAAAATGGCTGAATGCTGTCAACATTCAAGCTAGAAACGTCTCGCATAAAATTAAACCAAATGCATTTTTGTTTGCCACTCTGCCATAGGGCATGGTGCCTGAGAAAACACCAACTATCACAGATACTACAGGTAAATGTTGTTTTAAGTAGCACGTCGGCTTGATTATCAACGGTCTTTAAAGATACGAAACAGCTTCCAATAACTAGGCAAATGTTTTTAATCCCTTAAATAGTTGTTAGTGTTATCGGATTATGCAAATCTCTCGAAGCAGTATACAGCCATTTTGCCAGCGATGGCTGTTTGGCTGATACATACATCACACCCAGGATTTTAACACGCTGAATCTGGCGTTGCACGTTATGTTTTTATTGCTTTGTAATAATATCACTGGTATGATTTGAAAGAAAACGTTTCACAATGTTTCCTGATCGTCCTGACAACACATTTTGATTGCGTGAAATGTAGCAGGTCAATAACATCAATATCGTCACTTGTCATCTTCTATGACGGTGGGCAGGAGATACGATGATTTCTCTCTCTCAATCAGTAAGAGCTTTGCCATATAATATTCGTATTTCACTGAGGAGAAGCTTCGACACGATATTTGTGTGACTTCTGTATCAAGCGATGTCTAACCCTAATTTTCATATTACGCTAGAATTTTGTCTCGGAACAGCGATAGAAATTCAAAGAAAACAAGAGAAGTATCAAAGACCTTTAAAAGCTACTTGTGACAAGAAATATTGTTGGCAGGCCATTAAATAACAATCAAGCCACAGATTTCAAAACAGAACCTTCTTTTTCTAGTGGTTACTTGGTCATTTCTTGTGTTTGCCTGCTTTGTGGATTTATTCAGTTTAAAACTAGTTATCACGTTTTTAGATCACAATGAATGTTACAAAAGTTTCTAAGGTGTAACAGACATTTCAGTTTGTTTTATAAACAGTCGTCCATCAACTGATTGAATCTGTTGTTTATATTAGCGAGAGAACATTTTTCTCTGCGAAAATCTTTTGGAAACCGAAAAGCTGTGAACTTGTTGACAAGGCGTGGATTTCTTTCATGCTGATGTTTGGAATTGCTATATTAACGGAGGAGAAGGAAAATATTTGTCTTTGACCGCCTAAATTTTTCAATACAGTGACTCAAACGTTCCGTTTTTTTGAAATGCTTCAAATTCTTCTTTCGACCTTTCATTCACAACTGTCGTAACCTTTACATTTTTAGCCGGCCTTTATGTATTCTCATACGAAAATTTTATGTCAAACCTTTTAATACAACATGTGTCAACATGGAGACCACGCCAGCGTTGAATCGAGTATCACGGGTAGGAGTTGTTTTGAGTGTCTTGTCGAAGTTTCTCGACTTAACTGTGTACTGGATGGAGTGCCGGGAAACGCTTTTGTGAAACTCCTTCAGAGACGTGTGTAAACTGCTTCTTGCAGCGGAAATATTATTGGCATTTGGTTTAATTTGCATTTCTCAATGTTTGCTCCATGGAATCTTCAAAGAACAACAGCTTATGGAGATTTATCCGGTAATGTTTGCGTTTCGCTGTCGCATGGTGAACTAACTCCAGGCAGAACAGATGTTATGCTGTTCTGAGTGCAAACAATTAATTTACTCCTCATTCAAAGGATCACGATAACTTTTCACAAATCTTTTCACCTGCTTGATAAGTCAGAAGTTTTCAAATCCGGTTTTTCGAAAGGCTGACAACTTTAATGACACTTTATTACACAGTCTGCTTGTCAAAGAATGGATTGTTTTTTACTATATTTACAGTCTACATTGTATTCCCTATCATCTGCTTACTAAATGATCCGTCTGGTAAAACTTACAGTAGTTCACAAAATCCACCCATCACGTCCACTTGTTTAGAGCCGGGTGTTCCGCTGAAATTACGTGCGTACAGTCATCAGATTAAGCTGTAACAGTACTTTGCCTCATAAGGCGTTCTTTCATGTTCCTTATCTTGTGTGTAGAAGTACTTCCCTTGTTTGACATGGCGCATTTTTCCATTCGGACAAAAGAGCAACGTTGTGGAAAGTAATAAGCCGTCTGAGAAAAACAGAACTAGAGGAGTCACGTGCCAAAAAAAAAAACTAATAAAGTATACAATTAAATCTCAAGTAAAGTTTTTTTTTTCTCGACTGACTCAGGTCACTTGTCACTAGGCTTTAATTAAAAACTTCGCATTGTTCTTAAACGTGAATTAACCATAATAACGTCACAAGTAGAAAATGCGTTCAAAGTGGTCTGACAGAACTCAGGAAAAAGACTTTGATTGTTTCCGTTGTTGTTTTAAACAATATTTGCCTAAATTTTGTATTCGCTCTTGTACAAGGTTTTGTTCTGTTTACCGTTCTACGTTCTCTTGTACAAGGTTTTGTTCTGTTTACCGTTCTACGTTCTATAATAATAATAATAATAATAATAATAATAATAATAATAATAATAATTAATATTAATAATATTAATTAATAGTATTTTTTTAATGTCCATCTCAGTTCTCCTCCGTTCTTGTCCTCTCCTTTCGTTTCCTCTCCACTCTCATCTCACCTCTCCTCACCTGCTGACTCCTCTACTCTTCCCTGGTCGGCTTTGCTCTGCTCTAACTCTATCTCAGTACTCCTTTGTTCTGTCCTCTCCTTTCCTCTCAGCCCACTTCTCATCTCACCTCTCCTCACCTGCTGACTCCTCTACTCTTCCCTGGTCGGCTTTGCTCTGCTCTAACTCTATCTCAGTACTCCTTTGTTCTGTCCTCTCCTTTCCTCTCAGCCCACTTCTCATCTCTCCTCTCCTCACCTGTTGACTCCTCTACTCTTCCCTGGTCGGCTCTGCCGGCTCTGCTCTACTCTATCTCAGTTCCCCTCTGTTCTTGTCCTCTCCGTTCTTGCCTTCTTTTTCTCCCTTCTAGGGTTATCTTTAATCTACTAAGCCCTAGTTCCTCTCCAAAATTACTTCATTGCACCGTACAGCCCTGGAGAGACTTTAACCGCTCACCTACCTTGATCTTCCTTTTAAAACTTAAATCCCTTTATTATGTCGGCCAAACATGCTTAGTAGTATATGACTGTTATACGCGGAGTGCGCTGATCTGTATTCTGTTAGATGGACACTGACCCATACCGGACTACTGAATTCTGATTACAGACAAAATTACGCCAAATGACTGAGGACGAATCATGCAACGTTTAATAACTAGTTTTTAAGCAGTTAGTTATTTCATGACGTGTTCACACCTACTTGCATACCGTGGTTCTTTTTCTATAATTACCACAGCCGTAAGTATTTCTACCAATCACCACCGAACAGATTCGTGTCTTCATCACAGTATTACCAAGTAGGTGTAGTGGTGTAAAAGATAGCCCCTATCAGGCGTTCAGTTAGTAGGGGCCCAGTATGAAAAATGGCGCACGAAAAAAAGGGGAGAAGCGCGGCGCGAGAAGGCGAGACTGAGAGCGCATGTGAGTATTTTTGACAAAAAGTCCTTCCCTCACTTATAGACTGCCTATAGGGTGTTTGTTGTTTTCGCTTTATGAGGGGAAACGACGACCAACGAAATCGAAATACCCAAAGCCACAAATCCATCTAGAATGGACACAATTTGCGCCCAAAATAGAGGGGAAGAATTCAACTCCTTCATTTTAGCATGTTAAGGACTAAAGTGAATTTCCCATACAAAGTCCATAAATTATTCGTCGCATATCAAAGCCGCTATTGAATCAGCAGTCGAACACTGACCTTGGGTGGCGTGTGGTTTCACCGGCCCCGGATGTGATTGTAATAACTCCGAACAAGAATTTCTTCAGCATTCAGAAACTTCAGAATATCTCCTTCGGTGAGCGACACGAACTGTTTGTGCGCTTCCCTTCATATCTGAAATAGAAGACGCAGTGTAGGAGGACAAGGGGCGCTTTCTATTTGACCAAAAATTCCGGTGTGAATTTCCGGAAATTTCCATGGGCGAATGGTAAAGACTTTTCCAGTATGGAAAACGACAGGCCGCACAGTTTCGTTCGCTTGGAATTTAGAAGCAAACAGAACACTGATATGTCGACATCGTGACTTTTTATAGATCACAACAGCATGGACCTTATACAAACGAAAACGGGCGCAGCGAAAACGTCGCAAAGCAAAGGGTTTGATGAGTCGTACAATGGTTCTGCACGCGTTATAAATCTTTGTACATTTCTTAGCCAAGCTATGCAAAACAAACAAGTACACCACAGGGGCATTATTTTTATAAAACGCTTTCTTCGCGAATTTAGCTGCCGCTAGTATTTATCGACATATAAGTGAAAAGATTCTAAAGTATTTCAATTTTCGAATACGCGTCGCCGTCATCCTTGCGTGAGATGTCCAATTCGCTGTCATCGCGGCCAAAAGAATTAGAGCTGAATAGAAGAAAATCGAGAATTTGCATAATTTCCGAAAAAGAGGACAACCTCGTGAGGTATACCCAAATTTTCGAACATATTTTCCTGGAAATTTCCGTTCCATTTGGTTTTCATCCCGGAATTTCCAGAATTTTCGGTTGAATGGTTCGCTTTTCGGAAATTCAACAATTTCCGGATTTTCTGGAACTTTTCCCTGGAAATTTTCGTACCATTTGTCCCCGTTTCGAAAATTTCGGAATTTTTGGTCGAATGGAAAGCGCCCAAGCTTACCCGACGAAAACTTTTGAAAAACTTTCGACAAGAAAGCCCCCCAAGACTGAGAATTCATTGAGCTCGAACGTGTGGCGAGTGACGTGTCAAATTATCGTAATTTCACACATGTTGAATTAACTGTTTTTCTCCGCAGTCGAAATCTGTATAACAAACACAGTTTATATAATAACAAATTTTAATTGTATTAATTCCCACAAGTTCATTAGTTGTCTAACTTTATAGCTATCAGTGTCACGCTCTCTCAATATAGTTTGATTGATGATTGATTGATTGACACTACTGGTAAGCGGCAGGAGCAGTATTAAAAAGAGATGTACAAGACTTTGTCAGGCCTCTTTGCCAGATCTGTTGCTCTGTCAGTGTAAGTGTGTTAAATGCGTGCCTTTTTACTATTCTAGTTTTCTCGGACCCTACTTTTTTTACCCCACTTACTTTACCCCTCTTATTTTTCTACGTCAAGTATTAAAAGAACCAAAACGTCAAGAGAAACAAAGACAAACTTGAAGCGCGCGCATTCCTTCATATCTCAAAGAAGAGGACAGTGTAAGAGGACAAGGTTGCCTGAGGAGAACGTTGCAAACTATTTCTTGGAACGATACAATAGCCTCCAAATTATTGGCGAATGAAATGTCGACCTCTTTCTTTCGAGTTATTCCAAAACAAGTAAAAACCAACATTTTTCTCTCGATGTGAGCTGTCTTCCGGGTGCCCTTCCGGGCACTACAAAGTACCAAAGCGTCCTAAAAAAATCTAGAACGATATTTTCCCATCAAATGTATTATACGAGCATTAATAGTCAATGTTTTCCTTGATGGAAATGCCATCTTTAAGCGATGGTTTATTTTGGGCGCGGACAACTGGAATTGTATTTGGCAGGGCCCCTCTGGATACCAGCCACTGTGCTGAATGGGCCACCCTGCATAAATAAAGTTTTACCTACCTACCTACAAATACATGCGTACTTGTTCTGCGCGTTGCAAACACGTTTTTGTTTCACTCTACCACATATCTTGTTCTATCGCTTTCAGTGTTATATGACGAGTATATGGCGTCTGCTGGAATGTAATATGTCCAACTGACAGGGTTGCAAATTATTTTAATCTTATTTAAAGCCTAATTTCATGTTTATTTCAGCTTAAGAACTAGTTCCGGATGAATACGTAAAGAAAACTTTTAATTCCGATTGAAATGCGGAAAACAGCCCGGCCTGCGCGCGTTGTGTTGGGGCTGTGTTTTACAGAGGAAGGATGGGAAATGTACAAGGATTTATAATGCAACGTATACTTTTCGTACACTGTTCTGCTAATCAAATATTTTCGCCCAGATCTTGCCTTATATTTGTGCAGAACAAATATCAACTATTGACGTAAAAATGTTTGCTATTCCCGAGAGGGTCGCTCTCCCAGATTTTTTTGAGGGGAGGAAGCGGATGTGCGCAGGCTACCGAAAACAACCGTCGATTTCACTCCCGCCGAGATCTGTCGTTTTTCCAAGCAACGAGAAACGTCATTTCATTAGTAAATAGCCAGTTATTGTTTTGTTCCGCTGGTTATAAAACTGACAGAAAAACAAACAAATAAAAAAAAACTGCACTTGATCTATGTTGATTTAGCTCATCAATAATGAAACTAGGTCTTTATGTCACCGATAAATAGTCAAAGTACAAAGATCTACAAATAACCCTTCGGTATGTTCGGTGCAGCAACAAAAAGAAACTCAATAAGCACTTAATGACTGGCGCTAAGGGAAACAGTGGGAAAAAAGTCGAAAAAAAACTGCGAGGAGTCGTTTGCTTGACGCCGACTGGCTCACAAATTTGCCGCGATTTCGAGAAGCACGACCTGATCACGCGCGAGTCGAAAGTTCAAGTTGTATTTTTCCCAGGGAGTTAGTGAGTTTTGTTCGCCCTAGGGAGTTAGTACTTGGCTTCACACTAGAAGCTAAGTTAGTTTCAAGTAAGCTTTTCACTCAAGTGAACTTGAAAATCTCAAATCTTACTTTAGAAAACTTGGCTTCACACCTGATGAAAAAGTGTGTTACTTGAAGCATTTTCGCAGTAAAATCAGTCATACATATCACAAATGCGATTGTCCGTCAGTAAAATGGTGAAGACGTGCATATAGTTGCTTTGTTGCTAAAGAGCAAAGGAACAAAATACATCTTCGGTATTTCTCTAGAATGACTCAACGCGGTTTTCGGCAAAGAAATTGCTGTATGGCTTTAGCTAACCTAGAAAATGTATATCCGTGTGACTCGTCCACTGTTCAACAGAGTTTTTCAAAAGCAAAGAAATGACATGGTTTAAACTGAAACAGCAACTGGTTTGTAATTTGCAGAAGAGCATTTGGTGTCGAATGATGTGAAAAGCGGTGGTTTAAGCTGTCTATGAAAATAAATTCAAACAATTTATAATGGTAACAGGACTGACTGGAGTCCAATTCGGTCTGTAATCATACGAGTGATTAACAAAATCGGACGACCGCTAAGCGGGAGTCCGATTTGTTAATCACGAGTTACCAATTAATCATAACAATTACAATTTCCCACAAAAGTAAAAGTTTCATTTGATAAAGAGCTTTTTATTGTCATTTTAAATATCATAATTATAAAATATGGAGAACAGCTCGCAAAATGGCTGTTAAGTCTCTTTCAAAACAGTCACCAGAGACTAAACCTCCACAATTTTACAAAGTCAGTCTCAGTCAGTGGTTACTATAATGATTGTAATCAATGTTGTGATTGGTGGATTTAGTGGAGAGGACTTAAAATGATTGGCTCATGTAACTGTCCGATTACAGGTGTCTGATTACAGCCAACTGTCCGATTACACTGTCCGATTACATCTTTGCAGATTAATTAGAGCAAAATACAACAATTTATGCACCAATCACATTTGAGGAAATTGTAATTGTTATGATTAAGTTGTTTATCGGTCCGTTCATCAGAATCATAGCAACGCTACACATCGCTTTTAGTTGGCTTCCATTTCCTATTGGTCAAGTGCGTTCTCAAGTGTGGTGTAGACCATACTTGGCGGCGCACTTCGGCTTCTTTGATCTACGAACGTTTCCATGGTCACTAAGTAAAGTCCAAGTAAGTACATTTTACCCCTTCACACTCAAGGTAGGTTCCAAGTGCACTTAGATTATAGTTATAAGCTCTAGTGCGAAGCCAAGTAATGAGTTTTGACCCAGGACACGTGACACGTTCTCCTCCAATCGCAAAACGTATTTGAGTTGGGAGGTATAACAATACATTTTGTCCTTGATCGCAGAATTTCGAAACGCTACAAATCAGGCAGATTTGAAATAAATCAACGCGATTTTGAATCACAGATCTCTATTACGATGGATCGCTACTTGTAGGCCATTATCTGTTTCAAACAAAGGCTATGAACTCCCCGGGGGGACCCCCATATAAAACGGACGGGGGTGCTCGTCGTACCTTTGAGGGGTGAAAAAGAAGTTTTGGTACTTCTTAGGGTCAGCCTCAAAAGGTCCACAGAGGGAGCTTTTCCGATACCATTTAGGGTATTGAGCCGAAAAAAAAAGACCACTGATAAACTCTTGGTCTTCGGCCATCGTAGCTTGATTAAAAACATAGCAGAAACGGCGGTGGTAAACATTTTAAAAACATGCATTTTATGAACTTAACGTTTCGTATGCTAGTCAACGTACATTTTCAAAAGTATACCCGTTAAATGTTTTGAAAAGCTATTTATACTGTATCAATGGAGGTCTGGAACCTAGACAGAAAACATCTGCAGTAGAAATTTAAGACTTTTCAAACGGAGACTGTCTAACGTGACACAATGGAAAAGCTTTTCTAATAAAGAAAGAACTTTTCATTGCTGACAGGGTTTTGTAGTTTTAGAATTGGTGCTTCTTTAAGTCTTAAGCCACTCCCACAAAACAGGATCTTGGCAGTCTTGGTATCTCTTAGAGAATCGTTTCAAAATTTCCGACGAGCAACTCCGTCCTTTTTGTAAGGGAGTACCCAGGGTATGAGCTCTCTCTTTCGCTAAATCCAAGAAACCCAGTTCCCCTTGTTAGCCCAGGCCGTGTTATCCTGCCTTTCTCGTACATCACAATTTAGCCGTAAACTGGAAAAGAAGGAGAAAAACGCACGTTGCCCCCTCCTTCCATCGTTCTCTCCCCTCCCCGTCTCTCTCATTTTACGCCAACTAGGCATTGAGTTCGTAGCAAGCGTGAAGCATGCTGGCCTTGAGAAAATAGGCGAGGAAAGAAAACGCTGAAGATGGGGGTAGGGTGGGGTTCTGATTGGGCAGACAAGGGCTCACGCCCCAATTTTCGCGCAACCAGACTTCGCTGAATCGACGCCATGACGCTTGAGAAACGAACAAACCATCGATTGAGCGCTGAACGATTTTAAAACTTTGTTATGAATGCTGAAAAACACAGCAGTTTACTCAACAAAGTGCACCGCAACAGCGCACACAAAATGACGCGTACTGTCCAATTACCAGCATAACACGTACACTGTCCAATTAATGCTCAAATCGGGCTGCTGATAGCCAATCAAATTCAAGAATTTTGTTATACATGTAGTTTTGATTAATAGCAAAATTCTGTGATGGGGATTGTTTATCACGTGGAAGGAACCAGATTTTTTGGCATCTTTTCTGAAAGAAGTGTAAAAGTTTAATTTTCTGTTTGTGTAAAATTGTTAATTTTAACTGATGGGCTGTTGATGCTTTTCTTATGTTTTGTTTATTGTGGGAAGTAAAGCGTTGTTAATTTTCAGTTAGTGTGAGAACTCAAATTGTACTTGATGCAAAGTTGAACAATTTTTTGCATCAGACCTGTCTGGTTTTTTTCAGCCATCTCCTTAGATAGTTGCAGTCATTGTTTAGTGATATTATTTTCTGGCAAACTTATTATGGAAGTTTCAACGGCCAATTTTATAGGTAGTCTACTAAGTTCATTTCTGGTTGCAACATTTGGGCTTTGTTTTTCAATGTTCACCCCAAGAAATTGTTTGCAAAAATACATGTGTGTATTTTTCAATACTGTCTTTTTTTCAGTAGGGGTTTCAATAAGTTTTTTTAGCAGGCAGGCATTATTGTGGGTAGTAACGTGTTGTTAATTTTCATGTAGTGTGATAGAACTTGAATTGCACTTGATGCAAAGTCGAACAACTTTTTTGCATCAGACCTGTCTGGTTTTATCTGCCATCTCCTTAGATAGCTGCAGTCATTTTTTAGCGATATTATTTTTTTGAAAACTCATTATGGAAGTTTCAACGGCCAATTTTATAGCTAGGCTACTAAGTTCATTTCTGGTTGCAACGTTTGGGATTTGTTTTTTAATATTCACCCCAAGAAATTGTTAAAATACATGTGTGTTTTTCAATGTCGTCTTTCTCTCAGTAGGGGTTTCAATAAGTTTTTTTAGCAGGCAGGCATCGGGATTTGACAACCGCGCAGAAAAAATGCAAGACCTGAAGGGCCTTGCCGAGGTAGGGGGTCCGGGGGTGTGTCCCCTGGAACTTTTGAAATCCTAGACTTGCAGAGAAGAATTTTCCTCAATTTGGAGCAAAAAATCAGTACTGTTTAATTGTCTACAGGAGAACATTGTTATTTTGTATAGTAAACCAAATCATATTTTGATGCCATATTTGATCAACAGATAAATCAGTTTTCATAATGGTTTACTGATTACATAAAAAGGCGGTAGCACAAAAATTTCTATTCAGTATTCCATTATTTCCAGCTTGCTGTTAGTGAAAAAAAAAGTGCCATTATAATAGCAAAGCACGCAAGTAGAGTTCTGCATTAATACTGAGACTTGTGTGATGTGCAAGTCGGCTTCTTTCCATCATTTTAAAAGAGAATCAATAGCACAGAATATTAAAGCTTTTTAATGTCTAGGACAATGATAAAACTGAACACGATATTATTTTTACATATGTAATTCAGTGCAAACAGGTTAAATTAATGTATTATTGTCTGCTGTTTATAGAAGAATGAAACTTGAAACTTGAACCAGCAGGGAAGAAATTGGCCGTGTGTTAGGTAACTGACTGATTGAGATGATAATCTATAATTTTGTCGCTTCCCAGAGCCAGTTGAGCCAAGCTGAGAAATAATTGTATACTTCCTTCACGCTTTAGAGATGAAGAGCCAGAATTAGAAAAAAGAACATTCCCAAGTATACTGTATTTTCAAATTTATTTGCTATTTCTCTATAAATTCATAGCAACAAACAAACAAATGGCAATTGAATTTCATGGTCAATTTCAGACCATTTATTCTTATGGAGAAAAGGGGAAGTACATTTAATATTTCATTTATGCAAGAAAAAGGTTTTCAACACAAAGACAGTACTAATCAAAACAGGCTCTTTTGTTGAAGTTTCTATAAAGAAATAAATAATTCACTTGCCTAAGCAAAATTAGAAGCAAAAATCTTTTTACTCCTCACTTCACAGCACTTTTTAACATCCACAAAACATTGATAAACCCTTTCAATATATCATGACTCAAAGTTTATGTCACCCGAGACCACGTACCTTTGGACCTTTTCTCTGGCAGAACAGAAAAATATTGAGTTATTTGCCATGTAATTTTGACACATTTTATGTGGGCTTTCATGTGTAACATACATGTATGTTTCTGCAATGCATCATTGGGCAAATTTGAAGATACGAGGTCATACAAGGGTGATAATGCGTCCTGTCGCCAGTAAAATCATGTTTTCTATGACTTGTAATAAGCTTAATATTTTAGAAGACTCTTAGCCTCAGGGAGATAGCATGGGACAGCAACAGCATGATATAAATTATTGATGAAGCAGCTGGGCAAAGTTTTGTTTACAGCCAGTCAATTTGCCTGGTGCCCAGCCCTTAATGGAACCCCTGCCCAGGTGTTCAAATTATCATCTTTATCGTATGTAACCCAGACTTCTGAACCATACAGAAGAATAGGAAGAAAAAGAGAATCAAAAAGTTTATTAGTGACATTGACGGATAATTTTGAGAAATCTAAGTACAAATTGAATAGCATGGGCGAAATAATACAACCTTGCCGTACACCTTTCTGGTAGTCAAAAAATTCTGTCCTTTTATCAGTGCACTTAATTGAACATTTAGTTTTTCAATACAAGTTTTTAATCCTAAGGATCCCAACCCTAACCCTAACATGAAGAACTGTAACCCCAAGGATCATCTACTCCTAACAATCTACTGAGAAGAGTTAAGACATGGGCACCATGTATGTTCCAAGAAGGACCCTCTGGCCCACTTTAAAGGGTTGCAAATGAGGATATTTGGCTTTTGATAATCTACTTTGAGAGAGTGGTACGTGTAGCAATCAGTATTTTAGTAAATTGCTCTGTTGTGAAATGAGTTCCTTCAATGAAATGTGAAGGTGAATTAATCAACATGACACGAGCGTGGGACAAAGAAATATTCTGAGTCCCGGACAGGAATCAAACCCATGACCTCCCGAACACCGGGCGGGCGCTCTATCCACTGAGCTACAAGAACTCATGGAGAGCAAGGTCATTTAACTGAGTTCATATATGACAGGTGTCCTGCATACTGCTAGGATCAACGCTATTGAAGTCATCGTCAAAACCACACGTCACCCCTAAATCTCCCACACATTACTGATACTTAACCTATTTACTACCATCAGTTGGGTGAGATGTGTGTACAAATGACACTGCTATTCAACTGATGCTTATAACTATTTCAAATTTAAAATGTAAACCTCTTAATTGAAAATGCTGTTGACTTTTTTTCAGGTAGAATAGCTGAGTGGACGAGGAATAGAACATGAACAAGGGAAAAGATGAACTGAATGGTTTAAGGACCACCTGGTGAGTAAGAGCACCAGCTTTAGATATTTGTGACCCTCCATATGAAAACACGTCTTATGAAACATGGTAATTTGGGTGAAACCGGGTTTTAAAAGGGTTTCCAAAGGGTTTCAAACTCCTGAAACTTGTTTCCAAAGGGTTTCTAAAGAGTTTCCAAACGGTTTCCAAAGAGTTTCAAAGGGTTTCCAAAGGGTTTCCAAAGGGTTTCCAAAGGGTTTCAAACTACTGAAACCGGGTTTCTAAAGGGTTTCCAAGGGGTTTGTAAAGAGTTTCCAAAGGGTTTCCAAAGGGTTTCTAAAGAGTTTCAAAGGGTTTCCAAAGCATTTCCAAAGGGTTCCAATTTACTGAAACTGAAACCGGGTTTCTAAAGGGTTTCCAAGGGGTTTGTAAAGAGTTTCCAAAGGGTTTCCAAAGGGTTTGAAACTCCTTGAAACCCCTTGAAACCGAGTTTCTAAAGGGTTTCCAAAAGGCTTTTAAAAGCGTTAGCAACGGTTTTCAAAAGAGTTACCAAAGGGTTTTTTGTTGTTTTTAAGGCGATCCAAACGGGTTTCCTATCCTATGAAAGCTTTGAAACCCCTTGACGAAACGTTGCATGTACATGTAATGTAGTGTGACAGAGCGTCTTGAGTATTAGATTATACCTGCAATGCATTACTTTCTTTCATCTAAGTTTATTAATTTCTGTTATTAATTGTTTCCCAGTTAGCATGAGCTTAAAAACTTTTCTGTTTTAGAAAATGTACTGAGGTCAACAAAAATAATGAACCGTTCACTCTTGCGAAAACCTCACATCCAAGAGAACCCTATTTGTACTCACCGAAAATTTTCATTCAGCATTTTCTGCGCAACTAATTTTGCACACTTGTGCATACCGTGGTGCTCAGCGGCCTTACGCACACATGTAGCGGAGAAAAGATGGTGGAGCTAAATGAGAATGTTATAGACACCATTAGGTGCTGTGTGAGGGAAGAAATGCTAAATCTCAGAGGTGAAAGAACACACGGGAGACTTGGAACAGAACACCTTTTGAACAGAACAAGGTCCTTGATCTGCGGCGTCTTCAGCGGCAAGAGAACTTCCAAGA
>NC_138159.1:0-40000 GCF_964199315.1 Orbicella franksi | reverse complement strand
GAGCGACCTAAATGATCTTTCAACAGAGCTCCAGGCCACACTCTTTGGCCACTAAAGAAGAAAAAAGGAGATAGCCCGGCTCTAGGCAACCCAATCCCAAAGAGTGTCCATTTACTCGAAAAAGCAACCCCTGATGATGACAATGATGGAGAAGGAGACTACAGTGAGCAAGGAACTAAATCATACCGAGAAAACATGGTGGTTCTGAAGGGTGAGTTCAACCTTATTCCAGGTCACCCCTAAAAGGTACCAAAATTTCATTTTGTGAACATGGCACAAATTCATTTTCACCCCTAACAGGCACCAATAATTCAAACAATATAGTCAATGGCATAACAAATACATCTGTAATTGCCATCATTTTACAGATCAATAACCTTCAGTTCCAAAAAGGTACCGGAACAACTCAAGTGGCAGTCATTTTGGGTTTAGCACCCTAGACGGTACCAATCCACAAATTTTACTCCCAAAAAAGTACAATGAGCAGTCTCATCATATTTATGAGAAGTCCCCCTGGGGTTCCAGACATAAATTGTCAGCAATGAGTATCTTTATGTTACTATGAACGGATTACTAATCACTTGCAACCATTCGATTGCGTACAAAGTCAAGTGCTTGTTGATACAAGTCAATCCCATAGAAATTTGATTCTTGCAATGGACCTAGTACATGTTGAAGCTGCTCGAGGGCATCTTGGGTTATATCAAGGGCTACATCATCAACATTAACAGAAGAAAGACTGTCATCACTAGGGTGAGGGGCCTGTGAATCATAACCATACCATTCCAGGTCATCGTTGCTGACTGCTGACTCTGCTACTGTACATCTGCAACTGCATTAAGGTCACAATTCCGGTGGTCAATCATTCCGTTGCTCCAGATTCTCATAGGTGTCCAGTTCCTCTCTGTTCTAATTGGATGAAGATTCCAAGCTGATGTAAAGCTTTCAAGAGCTCTGTTTATTCTTGGCAGAAAAATGAATTGAAGAACAAACAAATGAATATCATTATTTCTATCAAGAATGCCAGCTTCTTCCATAGATTGGAAGGTATAATAGAACATGTGGGTCACAGCACGGAAAACATCTCTCCAGAGCCGTTCAACACGCTGATTCTGTGTTGAAGTTCCAGCAATGTAGATTCCTCTATTGGTTCCTCTGACGTCTTCCATCAGGACCCACACAAGCACATTTTCACCACCATAATCAGTGCGGACTCGTGATGGTCACTCGTAATTCTGTGTCGCTGATAAGAAAACTTCTCTGACTGTCTCACTTCTGTTGTTTGTTGAGCACTTTAAGAAAAAGATAAGACGAGAGAAACCGTCTATCCCCCCGTAGATGACAAACCCCCACAATACCAAGCTGTGATGGCCATCGATGTGCCATAAGCTATTTGGACCAGGTACTGAATAGGTGCGCCTGGAGACCACCACTGCCCAACAAATTCTGGAGTTCTCTGGATCAACACGAGCAATGCTTGCTCTTATTCTATCACGCTGCACCCGTAAGCTGAGTGAGCGAAGGTGCCCTGACATCAACGAATACCCAACCAAGTTTCCGTGTGTCCTCATGAACTGCCTCACTGTGTTATCCAGCTGCTCATCGGATAAAGGGGAAAACCCTGTAACTTCCTGCAGTCCATCCTCAGCAACACGCCACTGCAAAGTCCAATGTGATACTAGAAGTATTCTAGTTATTTCAGTCCAGCAAAGGCCCAGTGATCGAAGATTGAGCAGAACGTCTTCTGGTACATCAAGCCTCAGTCGACCTCTGTCTCCATTTCTTTCCACTTTCGGACCGACAAGTGAATACAGAGCGAGATGGGAGCACGTCGAAGAGTTGCTACCGATCCACTGCCTAAGCAACTGGTGAACGTTTCTGACAATTTCCTACATTACCATTCTGGTCTCTGAGAGAAATGGTAATATGGTTTGGAGCGCCTGTATAACATACTCCAGCCTTATCTGGACTGCTTCCCGACAGTCAGAATCACTTGTTTCCCATAAGGCTTCACGTTCATCAAAGAGGTCAACTGCAGCTCCAAAGAAGAGTTGCCAATTCGATGGTTCGGATCGTTCACCTACGGCAGCCCAGAAAGGTCACCTACCATTTTTATTTTTTTAATGTTTGTTTTAATTTTTGTTTTCATTTTCGTTTTTTTGTTTTTTTTTTAAATTTCTGTTTCCGTTTTTGTTTTTTGTCTTTTAATTTTTGTTTTCGTTTTTGTTTTGTTAATTTTTGTGTTTGTGTTTGTTTTTAATTTTTGTTTTTGTTTTTCATTGTCATCTTTTTTTCTGGTCAAAAAAAAAAAGAAATAAAAACGCAAACAAAAATTAAAAACAAAAACAAAAATTAACAAAACAAAAACGAAAATAAAAATTAAAAAACAAAAGCGGAAACAAAAACATGGCCGTAGAGTTTATAGTAACCGATGCGTGACTACACTTGACGGCCAAAAGATCACACAACGCTCATGTCATGGATACTGCGAGCAAAGCATGATGGTCTACACTCACTGATTTTGTTTTGGCCTTTTGCAATTTTGTTTTCGTTTTTGTTTTTGTTTTTATTTTTGTTTCCGTGTTTGTTTTTTTGTTTTTTGTTTTTCTTTTTTTGTTAATTTTTGTTTGCGTTTTTATTTCGTTTTTTTGAACAGAAAAAAAAGATGACAATGAAAAACAAAAACAAAACAAAAACAAAAATTTAAGAAACAAAAATTAAAACCAAAAACAAACACAAAAATTAACAAAACAAAAACAAAAACAAAAATTAAAACCAAAAACAAACACAAAAATTAACAAAACAAAAACGAAAACAAAAATTGAAAAACAAAAAACAAAAACGGAAACAAAAATTAAAAAAACAAAAATTAAAAGACAAAAATCAAAAACGGAAACAAAAAGTAAGAAAACAAAAAATGTACATGAAAACAAAAATTAAAACGAACATTAAAAAAATAAAAATGGTAGGTGGCCCTTCTGGGCTGCCGTAGTCAATCAGTACTTCGCGCACCGTTGAGCCTGGAACCGAACATCAGCGACCGCGTCAGGTCCGCGTCTAAAATGGCGGCTCTTATTGGTGAAAACGTGGTCGAAGAAACGAAGGCAAAAGCTAAAGTTTGGACGCAAGATCAGGAGCTGACGCTATTGCAAAATATGGAAAATCACTTGCAAAGTACTGAAAGAGTGAGAGATATTTACGTTAAGGACATCGTGTGGAGTAAAATTGCGTTTGAAGACTTTGACGAACATGATGTCCATAAACGTTGGAATGCCTTAACCTCCAAGATTCGTAAAATGAGAACAGCAAAAGAGATTTTAGATGATGCTAAAATAAAGGTGGCTGACAAGGAGGATGACGTGAAGTCCAGGAAAAGGAAAAGAGACGACAAAGATCCCGCTTTCCCGAGAACGCCGCTCACCTCTTACCTCATCTTTTGTGCGGAGAAGCGGCCTCGTTTAGCTCAGAAATACACAGACCTCGGCAGTAAAGAACTGATGAAAAAATTAGCCAAGAAATGGCAAAAGCTCAGTGACCAGAAGAAACAAAAATATCAGGATATTTACTGGGAAAATAGGAAGAAATATGATCACGACATCACACAGTATTTTATTGAGCACTATCCAGATGAAAGGCCACCGAAAACAGCTTTTGAGCTCTGGTCTGAGAGCAAGGAAAAAGAGATGAAGAAAGATCGTCCGGATATGTCTCAGAAGAAGTTAAATAAGAAAGTAAAGAAATATTGGGAGAAACTAGAAGAGAGCAAAAAAGAAAAATGGGAACAGAAAGCAAAGCGTGAGGTAACAAGGTATATTAAAAAAATGAAAAAGAAGGTATAAGATTTTTAAAAAAAGTGAAAGGAGGGTATCCGCTGGTTTCACTACCTGTCGAGTCCAGAACGTCTGACTTCGCTACGTGTTCACTAGCCACAACTTCCAGCTCACTGCCTATTTAGTTTGCATTGTTTATTATCAATAAAACTAAAACTTAGTGAAACAAAAATAAAATGTATAGACCTAAGACTTCACACACATGGATTATTCCTCTTTCTCTCATCCACTGCCAAGCCAAACTCGGTTAGCTGAGGTAGCAAACTTGACCTGTGGATAGCGAACATGTAGCAAACTCAAACCTTGCAAACTTGGCAGGTAGCAAAACCTGTGTAAATCAATAGAAGGAAGAGATGACTAAATGTCACCAAAGGCTGTCCAGGTTTTGCATACATTCCAGGTGATATTGTGATTTTGGGAAAATACACAAAAATTGCTCTATTGAAATGGTATGTTTTGAAATGATCTTAATAATTTTGACTTATCTTTTGTCTGTCTTGTCTTAATTTAATGTTTCTTTATTCCTGGAGCCAGTTTAAAGCCATTTAGGAGACTTATGCTTTCTGGGATTTTGCTCCCTAATCTGGCTTTAGGAACAGTGAAATGTTAATATTATGCTGTAAATTATGTCAGACATACAGCAAGTCACATCTGGAGAAACTCTTTTTGAAATATATAGCATTTAGGGCAATTTTTGTGAATTTTCATACATTGTCTAAAATGGCTGATCTGAACACAGGGGGCCCACACAAGCGGCGTGTCTGTTTGTATGTTAGAAATATAAAGAAATGTATGGGAATATTGAAGATTCTTAATATCATAAACTTATATCAAGTAATGTCTATGTTAAAGCCCGAGATAAACTTCAACCTATCTCAGTTGTTGTGTATTGTTGTTTCTGCAGTTCAAAATGGCGAATTTGAGCGATTTGGTGGATTTTGTGCTGTTTGCTCCACACTGATTGGATGATGCTAAACAATGCATCCAATCAGTATGGAACAAACAGTGTGATGGTTGCTCCTTGGCACACAAAATCCCAGCTGCTGCTAACTCATAACATTGATCCTTTAGATCTTACCCCTTTCATCAATCTCACTCCCAGAGGTCACAGTCATTTTGGTTTGGAAGGTGAGCCAGCATTAATTACAGCAAATACTCTTTGCACACATGTCCAGAAACTGGAAACAGTGAAACTGGGACCAGGATTTTCTGACTTTGGTTTTTGATTTTGCCCAGAGTGTTGAGTATTTGGCCACTGCTGAGTGAGAACATGCAGGCTTTGAGGATGAGATTGGTCTTTCATTGGATTGTTCATACAAGCAGATCTCTATACCCAGTGGTGACAGAGCTCCCTATGCTATGGCAAAAACTTGAAATTCAGAAACAGAAAATCCAGGTTCCATTCATCCTCAGAGGCCCAGGTAGTTAGTTGGGGCAGAAGGAAATAAATCAGGCAAAAATTGAAGCTTCAAAGGTTTACAAGTAAGGTGAGAACTTGTGAACCTTCAACACTTCAATGTTTATCTGAACCATTTCCTCCCACCCCAGCTAACTGCCCCTGGGTTTCCAAGGATGTGTTCAAGTTTGATTGGACTGATGTATTCAACTTTGATAGTGTTTTCTCAACATTTGTAGGGAGAGCAACCAGCTAATGTTGGCTTATCCTAGTGGGTTCTCTAAGACCAAAACATTTAAAGGAATGTATCAAGCTTAATTGAAATTTCCCGAGGGTTGGGGGTTCTTGGAAAAATCCTTCCCATGGGGAAGGTTATGGATAGTTTCTGGAACTACACATTGTGTGAATGATGCATCATTAATAGTATATATTTAGTTATCTATTTATATGTTCATTTATTTATTTATTTATTTATTTGATATTTATTTATTTATTTATTTATTGATATATCGCACGATGAGACATGGGACTTTAAAATTATATTTTGCGGTATCATTATTCAGTACTCGCTTTGAGTCAAAAGCTTCAAAGCCAAAACAAACCAAAAAAGAAACAAGAAGCTCAGCAATCTTTAAACTGGGCCTGGCTGCTTGGCCACCAAACAAACCACTTTTTGCATGGAAGTCATGGCATGACACCGCAAAATCCAAGCGAGTTTAAACATAAAATCCAAACCTTAATGCGAGATATGGCCAGCCATAGAAGGGGCCAAACACTCGGTAAGGATATTTGCTATTATATGGCAAGGTGGGCTTGAGGAAAATCCGAGCGAATAGATTGGTTCACAGTAGCATGCGCACTACGAACATTATTTTGCATTTCTAAGTGATGTGTTGCTAAGCAACGGCTTTGCTGAAAGTTGATTTATGACTTGAAACAAGAACAATCCAAGTGAACAATCCAAGACGGAAAGTTTGTAGCGGCCATAGAATCGATCTTGTAGCAATGAAATGTTTTTCTTTTTATGGTACCCGTTACATTTTTTCCTGTCACCTCCCCAGTAAGTAAACATTTGCGTATCTCATAAAAACCATTTTTGGTATGTTTTTAATAACAAAATCGTTGCAACAGCACTTTTAGCTTCTCTGACAGTCTTCCTTTGTTTCAACTAAAATACAGTCTAAATATCTTTTGCTCACACCCAAAAACTAATTCACCAGCCAGTAAGAATAGGGATAGCTGAACCCACTCACCACCATTCTCGTCCTTAGACTTTACTTTAGTATAGGGTAGAAAAATTCAGTTGAACTAGCTCTGGTATAGACTAGGGGTTCCAGGGTCCAAGCGGCGCATCCCCACCCAGAAATTCCCAAAGTACCTCCCCCGGGGGCCGCACTCCTTTTGGTCAGGAGCGCGACCTCTGGGGACGAGAATAGAGTAATGGAGTAAGGGCCTGGGAACAAGGATACTTCCCACGATCCTCTTGTAATGATAGAACGCTTTTAAAAGTATAAAGGATGCGAACGATCACAACGGAGTTTGCAAACTCAACAGTTATTATGACTTACAGTGGGAAGAGCCACCAAAATTGCCGTTCGAGAGACAAATATACTGCTACGGTCAAGGTAAGAAGTACAAATCTTATTTGGTTTGAAGAGATCAGGGTTTTACTAAGGTACTAAACAGTCCGACTCGGCGAGGATGTTCTCTGACTAATTACTGTACCGTAGTGGAAATCTCGATTTGTCGGATATCCAGGGAAAGAAAGCTGTTCTAATAGTGAGATTCCATAAACTGGGGGTAAAGCAGTTTCGAAAAATCTAGGGGTCTTCACAGCGGTCGTACAAGAATTCTTACAGAAAGCTATCACATGAAACGAAAATTATTATCCATTGGGCTAATCAATGCAAACTAAATGAAACGATTAATCTCGATTTTGCCCCAAAATCAAACGAAATCGATCGAACACATTTTGTTTTTGTGAGTTCGATTTCCGAAATCGATACCCTGTGAGACAGGACAGACAGAGATTCCCTTTTGAGTTCTCTTTCACGAAATCAAAGTGAACTTCACCTCTCAGTTCTTTCTCGTCTCGCATCGAGCAGAAAGAGAATTTTGCTCGAGTTTTGTTTGGAGCTCAAAATAGAGAGTGTAATTAAGCTGAACTTAAATATGGTCTCATAGAAATGCTAACTTATTATGCTATGCTCAAGTTAACAAATTAAAGTGAGTGCTCACAAGAAGTAATTAATCTAATAAGCAGGGGGAGAGCTGGTGCTTGCTACTGGGGCTGGGGAAAGTGAGAGTATAATTGGCTATGATATTTTACTTGCAGCATGTTGAAAATCACTGTGAAACTACTGAAGATAATTAAACATACTGTCAGGAACACAACTTACAGTAAAGCATTATTAAGATTTTGCCTCATCATGCAAATTACATGGATTGCAAAACTTTTGATGGCATCAAAAATGGCTGAATCTGACTAGGGTGCTTTGATGGTGAACATGCTAAGTTTGTTGTTGGCCCTTGCCTTGCACCAAGGATTTTCCTCCTGGTACTCTGGTTTTCCTCTCTCCACAAAAACCAGCACTCCAAATTCCAATTCAACCAGGAAAGAGGACCCATTTGAAAACCAGCTAAGGCTCATGTGGCTTTAAGCTTCCTCTCTTAAAATATTGTAATCTATTTATTTGTTTATTTGATGCATCAGTCAATTCCAGCAGTGCCCATCACCCCCCCCCCCCCCCCCGGGCTAACCCCCGGGCATTAACATTTTTTTTTAAATAAATGGGCAAATTCCCCGGGGTGGGGACATATAAGCTGACTAAATGCCCCAGGGTGGGGGCAAAGAAAGAGGGCAAATGCCTGGCCCCCGGGATCATCGCCTTCTAACACCTCTGTAGTTTTTTTTATTAATCAGTGAATAAAACGTTCAACTGTTCAGTATTTTAATGCAATGGTAAGACTTCAAGGACAACAGTTATGTTTTAGCTGATTCTGATTATATTTTATATTTCTTTATATTTGTTGTTAACAGTTTGCTAGAGGATAGCTGGGATCACGTCAGACGTGCCCTCAGCCGCGAGTGATGATAGGTGCCTGTTTTCGCAGGCTACTTTTTCTGTAAAGAATCAACACATTTTAAACGACGATGCATTGCATTTTAAGCTCGCAAGATCTGTCTTGAAGATCGCCTCATTTGAATTCGCAAACCTTAAATATTTTAACTCCACTTTCATGAATCTAAAAAATGCTAGGCTAGTTTTGAATGTGAAATGCAAAATAGTCGTGTTCACATCAGTGATTGTTTTGTGATAAACAAAATATAGTTCACCTTGTCGCTTATATTTATATGCTTACAAGTAATGAAGAAATATCTAAAATTGAGAAAACACACCTTTAAAACATCTACAAGTTTCTCTAGTCCCTGATGGACAAGTCATTGTTTGACAAATGCCTCGTCTTTCCCGATGAACTCATCCATGGCACTTTCGAAAACGTGTGTGTCAAATGCCCGGGGGTCGCCCTGGGGTATGCATATGCCCAGCCCCCGGGCCACGATAAAATTGTAGATGCCCCACCCCTGGGACTGACAATGCGAGCAAATGCCCTGCGGTTGCCGGGGGGGGGGGGGCACTGCTGGAATTGACTGATGCATTATTTAATTGGCTCAAAAACGTTTTGTCACAAGGCCTACAATCCTTGCAGTGAGCAGTCTAATAGGTACAAACAACTAAAGGTTTTCTTTATCTTTTATTGTGCTTTATTGAATTCATACATCTTCTTTTTCCATTTAGTGAAATTGTTCCAAGGAATGAATACATATATTTGCCAACTCTCTGTCTCCTACTGTATGTGTCACCATATCTCCCAGATAAAAGTGGCTAATTAGCTCTTCTGTATTATAAGGCTAAAATCAAGCCCTAACGTTTCCTAAAATCCAGAAAAGAAAACTTATTTAACAATTATTTATAGTATTTCAAGGCCATATAATGATTATTATGGTTTCTGACAGCATTTTTGTTCACCAGAGATTTTTTCCTTCATAAGATCAACCGCAACAAAAGTTATGTGGGGACTGGGGCAATTTATGTATGACTACAACATTATTACTGTACATTTTTCTGTTTTTAGTGTAAACATGACCCCATAAGCACACCTATTGCTTTAAACTAAATCATGCATAAATAAAGGATTGTTGTTGTTGTTAGTGAGGGTGGGGGATAGGGTCACTTAATGAAAAAGAGAAAGTCTCCACTCCAGATTTCAGGTCTCCTGAGTCGAGGTTAGCATCTATCACTATGGGAATCAGGTGCTTATTTGTGAATCAAATATCCCTGTCAGCCAGGAAGGCGACCATTTGTATGCCTTTTGAATAGTATGTTGTATGTACTAGCTGCTAATCGCTCTGAAACAGATGTTAAGTCCTGCTTGTCCTGCATGTAAGCTTTTGCAGGATACTTTTGTTGACCATGGATATTGACAGATAACCTTAGGTTGTTAGACGCAATATACCTCTTAACACTAACAAACTTGTACCATGGTTAAGTACATATGTGTACAATGTAACTGCACTTCAGTAAATCAAAACCTTGTTAAATGCTCAATTGTAATAATAAAACATGGTATTACTAATCAGTACATAATTATTTTCTATTTCAATCCCCTCCTAATGTAAAATGCAGCTGTCATATTTCAATGCATGTATGCTCCTCTACTTTCTTTGAACATCCACTGATAGCACGCAGGGAACTTGTTAATTCCAGTAGTGTGATGACTACAACATCTTCACCCTTAAAACTTGACATGGTGTTATGTAATTTAACAGTATAAGTTAATGTTCAGTCTTCTCCCTGTATTTTGTCACAAATAATATATACAAAGACATACACTAAGAAGTATTCAAAATGATGATTTGAATGTTGGCTGCATGTTGCAAATGTAATGGCTCTGTTTGCAGATCATGCTTGAATGTAATGCTTTAGACACATTATTAACTTGTGTATCAAAACAACCAATTGCATGCTGAAGTAGTGAATTTCTCCCTCTATTGCTGGATGAACAAAGCTGTGTTTCAAAGGTGAAGGTTTTGTCCACAATTATGCTGAAGCATTACCTAATCCTTCCTCTCCTCTACCTGGTAATGACCTTTAAATATCAATCCATTACCAGCCATAGTTACATTACAGTTACATGTACATGTGGGGTATTTTGCAGTTTGGGCTCAAAGTAATTACTATTATAATGTAGTTGTCTTCAATTATTTTTCATTTATATGCAGGTAATTCCAGCAGCATCATGTACAGAAGAACACTGAGTTTCATTAGTCACCATATCACCACAAGATAAGCCAAGAACAGTGAAACTTTTATCAAGCAGTCACCCCATGGGACCTGCTCTTGAATCTCAAGACTAATAGTAGAGGTGTCCATTGAATTCATGTTACTTAATGTTAAAAAGGTTTAGAATTCACTGACTGAAAGGCTGTGTGTGTCTGCTTTTTTAAAAATTCAGGTTTTAAATTACTGTGAATATCAAACACTTAAAACTACATAAATTTAAGATGCATCTAATATTATTTTCTTAATGCATTTTTCAATTTTAAAAGTCATTATTGAAGGGCTAGCCTAGCCCAATGCAATCCTTAAACGAATTGGAGTCAATCAGGTACTAATTATGTAATTTTTGAGAAATACATGTAATTATACAAAATTATTAAAGTTTAATTTTTAGTTACCCTTCTTTTCAGTGTTATGTGCATAGCAACTATCTTTGAACATGCTATGTAACCTGGCCTATGTCAAAAATGTAAGCACAACTGACTTCTTTACAGTTGAACTCAACTTTTGGTCATGAAAGATGGATTTATTTGACAACAAACTAAGGCTAGGAGTATCAAGAAAACTTTCTGTGAGAGACAAATCAACTGTTTTAAATTTTACATCTTTTGATTATTTACTGAGCGGTAGCAGCAGCAATTCTATGGGGAGTGACCATTGAGAGCTGATTGACTACACTAAAATCATTTGTCTGAATTATCCCGTAAATCAGGTAATTAACATGCAAAGTCCACATTTTCATTCATTTGGAGTCATTAAGTATCATTTATTTGTCATGCGTTCTGCTAATAGTAGCATGTCAAAAGATGGCATGTTGAAAGATAGTCGAACGATGTCTCCTACGCATGTGACACTGAAAGCGGGTGTAAAGCCAATTTTAGTGCTGGATGGGTATGTTAATTTTGCTTTATGACTGGCCCCATGGGAAACAGTGAGTTTTGTTTCTCCTAGCCTCAACCCTGCTCCCCTTTGCCTTGGGAAGCGTTGAGGGTCTTGCCCAGGGAGGGGGGGGGGGAGAGGAGGGTGGGTACCTCAATATATAAAAAATGGGGTTGCTCATCATACATGTACCTTTAAGCGGATAAAAAAAAGTGGTTTTGTTACCTGGCCTCTTAGGGTGCTAATAGCTTCAAAGGGTCCACAGTGTGAGCTTTTGTGGTACCCTTTAGAGTATTGAGCCAAAAAAATATGACAGGAGATTAATAATATTGTTGTTTGGTACCTAATAGGGGTGAAAAAAATAAAAGCAACACCTACAGAACAGGATTTTTGGTACCTTTTGGGGGTTCTTTTCAACATTTCCAACAAGAACCCCCATCCTTTCTATATGGGAGTGCTTCCCCTGCAAGTCTTGGGGGAACAATCAAAACTGACTGATTCCTGTCAGACTCCCAGTAGGATCACAACCTTGTCGTGGTCGGGGGCTTGTGTCTCAGTGACCCTGAGAGCTATGCTGGTAGGAGATTTTGTTTCCAGGTGGGGCCACCCAAGCCAGACAGGTCAAAGGGAAGAGGCCTGACAAAAAGTGATCCACTACTGGCCCTCCAGGTTTGGGGGTGGAAAACAGGGTTAACAACCCAGTCCCATAGAAAGGTATTTGTTATGGAAGCAGTTTCCTATGGGGCCCAAGCCATTATTAAAGTGCTTTAATTTATATATGTATTATCCCACTCACTGAAAGGTCTTATTTATGTTAAAATGCCATTAAATTAGTAAAATTATTTCAGTCATAACAATTTTGAAATCTTCATGCGGAATGTCCTTCTATGAAATTTGATATTCAAATCAAATAGAATAATAGAATGTAAAATCTTGGAAACCTTCCTGAATATAATTAGTCCGCTAAGTCATTTTCCTAAAATCTGTGACATCCCACTAACTTATAAATGGCTTCATTTCAAGCTAACTGATATATACATACATGTACATATGACAGGGTTTGTATGTGTCCTGGAAAACCTGGAAAGTCCTGGAATTCTATTGTGGCATTTTCCAGGACTGAAAAGTCTTGGAAAAAGGCTGCTGGTCCTGGAAAGTTCTGGAAATCTATTAAACTCAAGTAAAAAAAATCTGAAATGTATGGCTGACAGTAAGGAGAATTAACATTGAGATCTTGGGAGTGAAAGGGTTAATGTGAATTTTAGAGTCCTGGAAAAATCAGTCTGAGTCCTGGAAAAGTCCTAGAAATTTGTCTCTAAAAAACGGTATGAACCCTGCATTGTGAGTGATCCAAAATCTGAAGTTATGCGATTGCCGCTGGCATGATTTTTGTTTTGTTTCGTTTAACGAAACAAGAAAAGGACAATATTATCTCAATGTCTTTGTCCTCCTTTCAGTCAGTATATACAGAGAGATTTTTCTCAATGACCTAATGTGGAAACCCAGAGAGGCTTTATTAGGGGTTTTTGCGATACAAGATATTTACAATAGGTGAAAAATTAATGCTATTAATTAATTTTGCTATTGGAAATTAACAGAATATTGTATATTTAGGCCAAACATCAATGGAATGTGGGATACACTGACCTTAAATATGCCTACCTCCCCCCCCCCCCGTTTCCCTAATGGGGCATCAGTAGAATTCCAAGTTAATTTTAAATAGAGATTTGTATATGCTGTTTTCAGTTAAAAGCCTTTTTAAAAAGGAGATTGTGGGCAGGAATGGAAGTAACTAGTGTTGGGTTTTCGCTCATTGTTAAATCTTGTTCGCTTGGCTTAACTCCGACATTGTGATTTATGAAATTTTGTGAAATAAATAATTTGTATGTATGTATGTGCAGTGTGTATTTATTGATGAACAACTGACGAGTGTTTTCGGTTATTCTTTTTTCCTCGCTAAAACCGTGGTGGTGTTAGGGTTTGTGGGGGGTTGTTTAATCTGTTACACAAAAAAGCAACACTTTTCCCTTAGACTAAGAATTTTACCGACTTGTGGGGACGCAACTTGTGTATATTTTTTACCAACTTGTGGGGACCTCTTAAATGACCCCAGTTATATGGTTTAGAAGTCAAAAAAACAGATTTAAGAGGACTTTTTTCGCGGGGACACGAAAATGTCTCCATAATTTGAACAGACCCCACTTTGCTGGTGTGTATTCATATGAATGTCCCCGTAAGTGTGCAGCGGTGAGCACTGAAAGAATAGCCGAGACCGCCTAACGCGCAGCGTGATTTTGACCAAGTTTGGCTCGACTTCGCAAAACTTAAGGAATATTTTCTAGTCTTGGGGACTCTAAACTAACTCGTGATGGCCTTGCTTTTCAGAGAAATGGACACAGGTAAAACGATCGCAGGCTCGGTTTCAACCTTCTAGGCCGAAATTTAGCCCCACTTCATTTTAAGACTGAAAGAGTAGCCGAGACCGGCTTACGCGAAGCGTGATTTTGACCAACTTTGGCTCGATTTTTTTTAACTTTGGAGTTATTTTCCAGCCCCGGGGACTCCAAGCTAAATCCTGATAACCTTGGTTTGCAGTGAAATGGACAGAGGAAAATTATTTAAACGCTCGGTTTCGAGCTTCTAGGCCGAAATATAGCTCGACTTCATTTCAAGACTAAAAGAGTAGCCGAGACCGGCTTACGCGCATCGTGATTCTGACCAACTTTGGCTCGAGTTCCCAGAACTTGCGAAAATTTTCCAGTCCCGGGGAATCCAAACTAACTCCTGATGGCCTTGGTTTGCAGCAAAATGGAGAGAGGAAAAATATTTGAACGCTCGGTTTCGAGCTTCTAGGCCAAAATATAGCCCCGTTTTATTTTAAGACTGAAAAAGTACGCGAGACCGGCTTACGCGCATCGTGATCTTGCCCAACTTTGCCTCGATTTCCCGGGACATGGGGCACATTTTCGGCTCACAAACCGAACAATTTTTCCGAACAAGTTTTCCGAACAATTGTAGTGCGCTAAAAGGGAAGTGTATATACATTGTAATTCGCTAGAAATATTGGGAAATTAACAATTAACAAGCTAAAGGGGAGCTTTCAAAATGCTACAGAAAATCCACGTAGTACAAGACAGCAAAACTTAATTTCATAACAAAAGTTGCGAGGAAACGTGCGTGGGAACAACAGAAAGTTAGATACAAAATAATCTCTGGAAAAACTGCGAATCGCGAGAGGGCACTGAGATACATTGGAGGCGCTGCAAAAAGCCCAAAGCAGAGGTCCCGTAAGGTAAGTGAGGAACTCGCGAACTAATGGACAAAGGACACACACTAGGGAACTCGCGAACTAATGGACAAGGGAAGACGTGAAAAGAGGCAAGAGATAACCAAATTAAACTGATGATCAAATTTACTAGGAGTAGCGTATTGAAAAAAAAAATTAGATGCAGTTAAAGCTCTGGGAGTGGCGCCAAAACAAGGAATACGGAAAGCGGGCTTGGGGGAGGAACACAACCGGGAACCGTCAAGTTAATGAACACAGAGACTGAAGAAAATTCTCGTAAGTAGTTAATACAGGATGTAAAAGACGATGCAAGCTGAACTTCATGACCAAACTCGGAAGGAAACGCGTTAGAGAATTGGAACAGGAAAGGACAGTCAATGTAACGTCTGGAGAAAGCGCTTAAAGTAGGGAGAAACTGCGACGTTAACACGAAGCCTGAGGAACTGAATTTTTCCGCGTTTTGAAAATTAGTGGGAAAGTATTCTCTCGTCAGTATGAATGATCAAGGGATCTGTATAGAGTTTTTAGGAGTATGTGTATTCTAATTCTTCTTCTTGGCCCGAGAAGTATGGGATCATCTGTTCGCACCCGAGATGCATGGGACTACATGCGTGGAAACTTAAAGCCTCAGAGTGTGGGACCATCTTTGCCCAAAATTGTAGAGTGGTTATTATTGTTATTTTTTTTTATACAAAAAAGTGGCCGTTAGCGGTAGGTTCTACTGTACTCGTGGTTCGCACATGTCGTACCGTTAATTTTGCTTAACGGATTGATAGAGGAAAATTGACATTCTTTGCAATCTAGTGGGTTTACGGAGGCGGCTGAATACAGAGGTGAACAGGATTTCAGCTAGCCTGTGAATACTGTTGCCTCTGATACCATATAACTCAGCATACTCTGAAAAGGTCATTTATTTTTTCCCCAGGATCCGAGCCTATTAGGGGAAGAAACAAACGCGCCGCAAAACTTGATGCTGACACTTTCATGGTATTCCTTTCAACAGTTTCCTACAATCAAACAAACAAGCAGTCATCCAGGAATTCGTCAGTTGGAATTATTTGCGGTTCTGCATTTATAATGTTCGCAAGAAGATGAGCCGAAGTTTTTCGTGTCTTGTTGAATAACTAAACCTTAAACTCTTTGATAATGGTGGAATTTGGTGATCCACAGTTGTTGGGGACGGCTTGCCCTCCCCCACCCCTTTCACCCGCTGCGCAGACAACCCCTCTCCCCCCCTCTCCCTCCTGTCTGCCAACCGCTTTTTCCCTCTGATCTTTGCGAGCGTAGTTCGTCTCCGCCATCTTGCACGTGTGAAAGATAAATAGTGGAAAATTGTCCCCATTAGAGATGAGTCTGTTTACATCAAGCTGATTAGGTAACTTCTAATAAAGCTGTAATATTTAACTTTTAAAATCAAAATCGTTACTTGTTTCTCTGTTTGGATCAGCTACAGGCCGTATTTTGTACAGATTCTTAGTTCTTAGATAATTTATAAAGGGAAACAAAGGACGCTCTTGCTTGGATCATGTTGGTGTATTTGATTTGCAGACTGCAGGCTGCAGACTGCAGACTACATTTAAGGCTAAATGGTACTCCAGTTAGCCTGAATATCACTCAGGTTAGCCTGAATAGTTCTCGCATTAGCCTGTTTACCTTTCGCTTTCAAAAATGGAAAGGGGAATACGACATAACCTTCATATATTAGTTGAAAATTCTGCAGTCTGTAGTCTGCAAATGTCATACACTATGATCATGTCTACTAAAGGCACCCACAGTAGAGTGTTAACCAGTGTATTACATTTGCAGACACCAGTTGCTGACTACACTTAGGCCTAAATAGCGCTCAGGTTAGCCTGAATAGATGTCAGGTTAGCCTAAATAGTGCTCAGCTTAACCTGAATAGTGCTCAGTTTAGCTTGTTTACTGTTAGCTTTTGGTAACATAAATGGAAGTACATTATTAGGTAAAAAATCTCCAGTCTGCAGTGTGCTGTCGACAGTTTGCAATCTGCAGATGCCATACACCAAGTGTCAATGGATATCAGCGATCGACATTCCATTGAAATTACCCTTATCTACAAGCATCGGTACAGCTACATGCAGACTACTCTAAACGTAGAAATTCAAAATTCAAAATGGCAGCAGCCAAAAGCTTCCTCTTGTTTTCAGTAACTTCACCCTTGTATGTACAATTTCCTTCCTTAGGTTTTAGGACTTGGTTTGTCTAAACATCCAAACACCATTCTCTCCTGATGCAATACAACACAAGCTTGGCTTACATGTAGTTGCAGAACCAGTAAGGAAAGCAGACTTTTAGTGAAGAAGAGGTAAGTTCTCCAATCAGTAAGCACTTTGATTATCCATTTAAGGTTACTATGATACAAATAAACTTTAGCAGATGTGTTAAATTTAGCTATAGGAATAAGCTTGATGCCAATTCTGTATGGATTTATTTTAAAAGTCAGTGCTGTGGTCTAAGAAGAATTACTAGGAGCCTAAAAGTGCCCAGCACTTCAGCTTATATGAAAAAAGTAAGTTTTTGCAGTCGCTTAAAGGCAAAGTTAGTTGCCTGTGGCACCTGGGTGCTTCTAGAGCACAGGCCTGGAAGTACACTTTGATGACATGAAAAATATTAGCTAAAACTTTCCAAATGCACAGCTACAGCTGTACTCAAACTGCAGGCAGAAGATCCAATACAAAACTAAAAATATCTCAACAATAAACCATCTGTGCTTGTGTCCTGATCACTGCTTCAGGTAACAACCGTGTGACATCTTAATGAGTCTGGTGACAGCTGTCAGTTAGAGCTTAATAATGACTTTGTTTCAAAGATTCAATGTTTCCAATTAATTTTTAAAATTTTTTTTTTCATAAGGTCCCATAGCAATCTATCTGAAAATTGAGAAAAATCTTTTTCATTAAAATTGCCAATTAAACAAATAGATTGTTAACAAATGTTGCTGTGCATCTGTTCAGTAGTAGATTGCAGATGACGTCAAAATGTGGTGACAAAAAAAACAGGGCACAAGGCGATAGCTGAGTGTGTCACTGATGTTCTTGCCACATTTTGATGTCTTCTGTGAACTTTTACTGAACAAGTGCATGGCAACATGGAGTCTGTTTTAACTAGTAGAGGAGCCAAGAAGTGTTTTAATCATCCAGTCATAAGTAAGAACTAATCAAAATGTGAGAATAATTTGACTTGCCTAATTTAGGTTATATGGACACCTGAAGAAAAACTGTCAATGGTTTAAAGTTTTATTGGTATTAAAGTTAAATAGATCAGCCAAAAATGGGTTATGAGAGAATACTAAAGCAAGCATTGAGTTCCCAGGGTAATAGTATTATAATTGCTAAATGGGAATCGGCTGAACCAGATAGCTATTTTTTTCAGGTCCAAACTTGTGTGCTTCAATTTAACTTGATATATTAGGCAGATGAATCAGTTTGACCTTTAAAACTAATGTTGTTTTTTGTTTGATCAAGGGATCTGTAACACTGGGAAGATAATAGAAGAGGGATTGGGACTTATGTGAAGACCCCTAACAATTTCTGGAGATTCAAATTAAGCATCGTATCTTAACGATCGCTGAGCTGGACTATCAGAGCAGTATGGTAAGTGTACATATTGGCCTGTGATCACAGAGTTACTGGGGACATTTCAGTTCTAGATGTACGATATGACAAGAAAGATAAGTCTAACATCAGAATCACACTAACAAGATATTATCTAAGAAACTTTTTTAGGAACCTGGACTTTTTGCATGTACCAAATGGACCTTTTGAATAAGAGATATGTGTATAATGAAAGAACTGGGCCAGATGGGGATTGGTTCTACCTAGCAAATTCTCTTTTTGAATTTTCTGATTGGTGAAGCGAAGAACTGGTCCCACAAAAAAAACAAGTTACAAGATAAGAAACCTGTTTTGGAGCCTGGACTGTCTGCATGCACTGAATGGATCTTGAGCTTTGTACAAGAGATGGGTGTGAGAACTGACCTGTAAAAGGGTGGTTCCATTCAGCAAATTCTCTTCCTGAGTTTTTTGATCTATGAGGCAGAGGCTTGGTCCCACAAAAAAGGTCAAAAATTAGGACTTGTTTGGGAACTTGGACTGTCCTCATACGTTGAATGGATCTTGAGCTTTTAACAAGAGATCAGGGTGTAAGAACTGACTTGTAAAAAGTTTCTTGATCTGTGACGTAGAGACATGGTGTCATGTTTGGATGTTTACTCGTCAATCAAAAACGCACATTTTAAAGAGTTCTGGATTCTGACTTCACAATATAATAACTCACTGAGGGCACTCTGAGAAAGGTATGCAAAATCAAAACGAGGAATCAAAGAATTGTGAATCGAACCGAATGGTCATAATCGCAATTAATGGAGAATTCGATTAATCGTTGCACCACTAGTGCTGAATGGATCAGTTGAGCATAGTACAAGAGATATCTTGGGTAAAAGAACTCACCTGTAAAAGGGTTGGTTCCATCCAGCAAAATCTCTTCCTGAGTTTCATGATCTGTGAGGCCCAGACTTGGTCCCATAAAAAACAGGTGAAAAATAAGAACTTGTGTTGGAGCCAGGACTGTCTTCATGGGCTGAATGGATCTTGGGCTTCGTACAGGAGATGGGTGTAAGAACTGGCCCTCAAGGGAGCTGGTTCCACCAAAAATCTCTTCCTGAGTTTCTTGATCTATGAAGCATAGACTTGGTCCCACAAAAAATGGTACAAAATGAGAACTTGTTTCGGAACCTGGACTGTCTTCATGACTGAATGGATCTTGAGCTTTGTACAGGAGATGGGTGTAAAGACTGACCTGTAAATGGGTTGGTTCCACCCAGCAAATTCTCTTCCTGAGTTTCTTGATCTGTGATGCAAAGACTTGGTCCCACAAAAGAGATACAAAATATTAGGACTTGTTTTGAAACCTGGACTATCGAATGGATTTGGGCTTTTTACAAGAGATGGGTGTAAGAACTGACTTGTAAAAGGTTGCTTCCACCCAGCAAATTCAGATTCTGTGACGAGCCCAAAGAGCATCTACATAGGAGGTTAGAACAGAACTGTAGTACTCATTTATACTCCTAGGCTGAGACAGCCGCTTTCTGAGGGTAAAGTGTCTTACCAGGGTACATTGGCCAGGTACCTTGTGTTAGGAACCAGTCAGCACACAATGCCAGCCATTACTCTGATCTAAATCTTTCTGACCAGTCTTTCTCATTTTCAGGCGGATACAAACTAGGACAAAGCAAGAAGAGGATGAACGCATTTACCGTCATTCAAGATTGATGATTTTATCGCAGTCCAGGACCCAGGTAAACACTTGTTCTTATGCATTGATCGATCCGAAACGTAACCTGGCTCAGTTGCTCTGTTATCCTCCTGAAATTAGATTTGAGAGAACTCTTGTCAACTGGCACAGCTTTATAAGTTCCATACTATTTTAGATTTATCCACATTGGAAGGAAGTGTATTGGGTCTGTGTAATTATCTTTAGAAGTTTCACTGTGATTTCCTTCGTTTCGACATGCTCCGAATAAAATATAGTAGCCAAACGCTCACATGAAAGCAAAAACAAAGGTGTGGCTGACTAGGGCCCTTTAAGTAGAATTTTCTGTCGTTCGCGGCATTTTTGGGGGAGGGTGGCGTAGATAACTATAATAATTTTTCAGAGGATTATATGCGATTGAATATCGTTTTCGTTCACTTTTCTTATGATAACCCAACTCAGGAGAAAATGCGTGAAAAGCCATTCAAAATACAGAAACAATCTCCTTGTTTTTTCGAGTTATAGGAATGCGAGGCCCAGGCGAATGTTTCCACATCTTTTTCGTGTTCGTCAAACTTTCACAAGTGTTTCTGTAATTTGACAGAAACATGGAGAAAGTGTTCTATATTTCGTTGCAAAAATGTTGCGAGAGTAAGAGAGGAAAATTATTCGTTTGTTTCGGTTAATCAAAATGTAAATTTTCTTTGCTCGTGTCTTTATTGTTCTTAGGACCTTCGTCACTTGTGGTCACGTGACAAACCAAACGTGATTGCCGTTTGAGAATGTTATAAACGTTTTGAAATAATTTAAGAACTATGGCTCCTACTGTGAATACAATAAGAATAATAATCGTCCAATGTGGATATTTTGGTAACCTTGCTTAGCTGCTGTCAAATAATTATAAATTTAATCCGGTGGAATTATTCATACCTTCATCTCAATGCTGATTTACCGCCCTGACTGAGTTGACTTGTCGTCAGTCCGAGAAATTACTAGTCAACCACGGACAGTTACTCTTTGATTGTTTACTTTTATGATTTTTTGTAAATTCTATCTCAATATTTTGAAAGGGGTACAAACAGTAAACAAGCGCGTCCGTTGAAAAACAACAGAAGTAAAATAAAAAGATAAAAAGGAAAGAAAAAGGAAAAAATGAAATTCCTCTATTCGAACCTGTGACCGTCTTGAAATCCGGATTGAAGAGTGACAATGATCTCCACTACACCACGCAGCACACATTCGATTTGCGATACAAATAATCACTCAAATATCACAGCTTCTGCCTATTTAGCATTTGAATGCTGCAAAATTTTTTGTGAATATGTCATTGATATCTTGAAAGTTTTAGATTCAGAACCAAGGATAAATTTTGGCCTAAATTATGCGTTTGCAATTTAACAAAATTTCTCAGAGGATTCGTGTAAAGTGCTGCTATGATCAAATTCTCGATATCCATTTTTTTACATTTTCGTACACAATAGGTCTTTCCTAGATATGTTGCCAAATTTCAATCTATTACGAACATTAGGACTCACGTTGTTTGGACCTTCATTTCCGAGAATTTACGGCCGCCATTAATTTTCCTTGTTCCAAGTCTTGGTTGAGAATTGGAGTAAATGACGTCATTTGCTCAAAAATACCACACGGGATGCAATTATAATAACAATTAGTGTAGAAAAATTGCACGAATATAAGAGCCAAAGTTTTTGTTATTCTTTATGGGAATTGTTGTACTAAATTGTTTCATAATTTCAACCCATGCAGTATTTTTGAGAAAATGACGTCATTTACTCCAATTCTCAACCAAGACTTGGAACGAAGAAATTTAATTGCGGCCGCAAATTCTCGGAAGTAAAGGCCCAAAAAACGTGAGTTCTGATGTTCGTAATAGATTGAAATTTGGCAACATAATTAGGAAAGACCTGTTGCGTACGAAAGTGGATATCGAGAATTTGATCATAGGGGCACTTTAATCTGCTATGTGTATTTCAACACATCTATGCATCCTTCTGTGTTTTTTTCTGGCTGCTGGAATTCGTGAAACATGTATTTTACTAAGAGCTTAGGGAGCTTCTTTTGGAGTCACGTGACAATCTAGACATGATTGGTACAACTGCGTCGTCTTGCAAAATTTATCTTCACTGTTAGTCACGCTGCAATTTCATTTTGCCTTGGTGAAAGAATTAAATGTCTATTCAATATGTCTCCTAGAGAATTATTTTATACTTGGAAGTCAGGTGAAGAAATTAATCTCTTAAACAAGAGCATATTATTTTAGGCCTTGCTTATATCTTTTCCCGTTCTTTAAAAGTTTTAAGCGGTCAAAACAGTGGACAGGGGCATCCAAACACAAAACAAGAAGGCAAGAAAGAAAAGTTCCGACCCGTAACCGAACGTGTGTTCATCTAGACTGTGGAGCGGGAATGATCTCCACAAAATTGAATCAAATAGCGTTTGTTTGTTTTCCGTTTCGTTTTGGTTCCTTTTATTACTGCAAGATAGTTTTCATAATGTTGTTTAGGTATGATGAAATCATAAAAATGACATCATACATCTTGGATCCGCGATCTTGGATTGCTGGTATTTTTCAGAAAAAAAGGAAAGAAAATCTAAGGACGTGAAGTCACGTTATGTTCCCCAATAACTTTGAAAAGTCACGACATTTGGCCACTATTGCTGTTAAACTCACGCTTATTGAGCCCCGCCACGCACCCCCCCCCCCCCTCTCCCAGGTCAATATGAAATGGGCATATTTTTTTTTGGCTTCAAAATGAAAAGGAAAGCCAACATTAGCTACGCTACTTTCTGTCGAAAGTTCATCCGTCCGATCATGGGTCTTGAACTTGACAGAAAATAAAAGAGATTAAAGGCCGCCGCACACTGGCCGATTTTTTGTCGGCCGACAAAAAATCTTCACTCTATAGTCTAGTGTACGGTGAATTCAGACAAGTCTGCGACATGATCGGGGCTTGTCGGGCGATATCTGACGGTTCTAGATCTCAAAACGTCTTGTCGGGCCTTGTCGGCTAGTGTGCGGTGGACCAAGACAATTTGTCGGGGCTCGCGCGCTCCTTAACCAATTAGGAAATGTCACGAGAGTCACGTCAGTGGAATAGGCGCCATCTTGATTTTGGATGACTCGGCCCTAAGCCTCAACGCGGTTAGTCGCGACAAAAAATCGGCTAGTGTGCGGCAGCCTTAAGTTACTATTTTTTTATGTTTTTTTTTAAACAAAATTATACACAACAAGCAATCATGACCTAGTACTTTAGTCTTTGGTTGTGATTCATTCTCCGGCACACAGCTTCCACACTTTCCCTCGGAACGAGCTACTTCATTCATGATTGTTAAGACAATAGATCACTAACAAGTCACAAGTATACAATCAGCCTTAAAATAATAGAGGAAGCGGGTACAGCGATTACATCGGCCCAATGAAAATAGAGGTTTCAGAAATATAACGTCTTACTGTGGTGTCTTATCCTTCGTCTAACGAGCTCTCGTGTGTGTGCTACCCTTTCTGTTAAGCTATTACTCCTTTTAAATACCGTAAGTCTTCGAATTAGCGCCCTTGGCGCTTATTTCAAATTTAGCAGAAGACGAGGGCGTTTATTCGAGGGAGGGGGGCGGGGGGGGCGCTTATTTAATTTTTCCTAAATCGTAGCCTGACATGATCATTTTTTTAATATATCATCTGCGCGTAAACACCAACATAAGCTGTTTATTGACATAAAAAGCTGATCCTAAAGCTTAAATCGCGGCACCCCCCCCCCATTAGTGCTTAATGTGTTCACTAAACGTGTTCGCAAACTGAAACAATGTACAAATCTAATACTACATGACGTAAACTATACATCCTTTGTTGTCTCAGTACTCGTCCACAAAGTGGAGGGAGGGGAGGGGGGCGCTTATTTTAAATTTCGGCCGATAGGAGGGGCGCTTATTCGAAGGGGTCGCATGTTCGAGGGGGCGCTAATTCGAGGATTTACGGTATTTAATGAATTTTTAAGATTAAGAAGTATTTACCGAATGGTGCTTAAAGGAGCTGTGTCAAGAATCTAAGCCAAATTTTGACATTCGAAAAATGGCCGCCAAATTGAGTGAAATATAAAAATAACTAATAATTTAGAAACAGTGAAGAAATGATGTAGCAACATTACAATATAAGAGCGCTGTTTTAAAGGCCTATGGAATTGTGCTTTTGAAAGAAAATTTCTCAAGTTTTCAAAAACCTATATTGAAACGGATTGCGATATGGGTTTTTGAAAAACTGTTAGACATGGACAGTTTTTAAACTTAATCTCGTTTGTTTGTCACCTTTAATTATAACGCCCAGGAATTTGTTTGTAATGAAGCTATGGTTTGGTCAGTTAGATCTATAGAATAAATTTTCGCAAAGGTCGTGTTTCATAGCGAGTATTTGGCTAAAAGAAATAACATAGACTTAACTCAGCCGTGACGTAGTCCCTTTTATATGTCATCGTTTGTTTGTTCGTAATGAAACGACAAATTATTCGTAAAATAGTGATAGGCAATATTGCTGTAACTGAATGCTGATAAATTGTTTTCATTTATTCCAGGTAGAACGCTTTTTCAGTCACGAAGTGCAGCTGAGGCCTGGGTGGACTGTTAGTAACCTCAAGATGCATGAATTGATCATACACCATGGATGATGTCTGGGAGTGACTAGCCGATAGGTTTTATGTCTACCGAATAGTGTATGTACCGGTGACAGGTTAGATATCTCTTACTTCGACGAAATAGTTTTTTGAATCCGACTGTGTGGTAAACAGTATTTTAATCTTAACTTAAAACTATTCCCAATCGAGTAGGGACAAAAATTGCTTCTCTGCCTATGAATTTATTTGGTTTGTAAGGCGCGGCAAGAAAACGATGAAACATTTTCTCAACAAAAGTTAATATTTACGATCTGGAAAACCCGCGAAGTTTAGTCATTCAAATTGTTTATTCCAATAACAATGCAGATGGTAATTTTATGGAATGTCATTCTGTAATCATTATAATTTACATGTTGCTGCTGTTGTTCACGTACAGCGCGGCTACCTGAATTTAACCCTTCAATACACACATGTAAAGTGGGGGTTCTGGCGCAGCGCTCACGCACACAGTGAAAGCGTAACGCAACTCCTCATCTAAAGATTCGGAGTTGCGTTACGCTTTCACTGTGTGCGTTCACTTGCGGCCAGAACCCCTACTTTACATGTGTGTGTGTATGTGTGTGAGCGCTGCGCCAGAGCCGTGTGAGCTGTGTGTGCGCCAGATCTGCGAGCGCTGCGCCAGATCGGCGAGCGCCGCGCCAGAACCGTGTGAGCTGTGTGCGCCAGAGCCGTGGCTGCGTTTTAGTAAAATTTGGCGAAAAAGCGGGTCCATCGAAGCTGCAACGTCTGTAATCAATATGCGCGGGTGTGCCCTTCAAAAGTGCACCAGAAAATTTCCCTATTGGAGAAGTGCACGCTCAGTGCATACTGCGCTGACATGGCTGCCGCAAGATACTCGTCCGATGTTCTGCAAAGGTTCTGTCTGAAGAAGGCCCCACGGATTCAGGCCGAAAGAGCCAAAGATGAGCCTTTGCGAGAAGATCAGGAAATGCTGAAAGAGCCCCAAACGTGCACGCAAACAAGAGGGCTTTCGGAAGCGATCCAAAGCTTGCCTCCAGAGCTTCGCGAGAGGATTTTGAAAGAGTTAATCGTGGTAAAAATAAATGAAAAAAATGGGATGGGGTGGGGCATGGTGCACGAAAGTCTTTTAAATCTGCCTTTCTGCAAACACTTTAAGAAGATCGTGAATAAGGTGACTTCTTCTGAATTAACGGGCTGTAGTTTTGAATGCACCTTATGTCTTGTGGAATTAGAAATCAGAAAAAGGATGTTCGAAAAATTTGAGCCGACAAAAAGGTCAAAAGAGGAGAATGTTCTTAAATTCTTAGGCCCCTCTTTAGAGCAAACCTCTGCGCCAGAAAATTTTCCTATTGGAGAAGCGCACGCTCAGTGTATACAGCGCCGGCATGGCTTTCGCAGTGAGCGTAGCTTACATCACACCTTCACAGGACAGGCGGGTAAACGAATCGATCGAAAACGTCTTGGAGATTTTCGAAGAAAGCCTAGTGGAAAAAGACTGGCTCGAGATTGGGTTGACGTCGGGCGAGAACCGAGAATATTTGGAAAAGCTGAAGATCGAAAACTGGCGGCGTTTCGACACGGCAAGAGTGAGATTCGAAGGAGAGCCACGAAAGTTTCTGAAACATCTAAGCGAGAATTTTGAAAGCTATTGCCATCGACAGCTGGAAAGACCATTGAACATATGGCGAAAAATATCAAGAAAAGAATAGTATGCAAGAGCGAGGAGAGACCCCACATTTGTTGGAAGAGGCGGGAAGGGCCGTGCAGCGCCACGCCACGCGAGATGGCGGCGGACAAATAGCTGCATGTGGACTTTCCGAGGCCATTCAAAGCCTCCCTCCAGAGCTTCGTGAGAGGATTCTAAAGGAGTACATCGCGAAAAAAATAAAAGAAAAAAAGGAAATGGGCTGGGCCGAGGTACATGACGAGTTTGAAGAGGCACCCATCTGCGAAAAACGATCAAGAATTGTAAAGGTCATGTTTTGCCGTAAATGCAACTCTTGCGGCCTAAAAGGGCTCTGTTACGAGTGTTTTAAAAACGGAGAAAAACATTATCTCGGCTACCCGGTGTATGACGAGAATGACTACGCCGAAATCTTTCAGAAATTTTACTGAGCGGCTCTGATATAACCTCTGTTTCAATAATTACATTAAAAATACACGGCGGCATTTGCATACCAAAAAAACATGCTTGTAAGTGTTCACTTGATTGCGTTTCTCGTGAATGAATATTTCACGCCTGAGTGGCAGAGACAAGTGCGTGATATTACACGCGAAGCTGTTGAATGCTTTCATGACGCGGTTCCGGTTGAGGCGACACAGCTTCCCGTTGTGAATTCCTGAAGGCTTCAGTTTAAGCACGTTGCATTCATCTTTTTTTTTTTATTATTATTATTATTATTAATTATCTATTTTTTACAGCACGCATACTTACATTATTAATTACAAAAAAAACTACGTATAAAACTACAACAATACAGCTACTTACGCTAATTACAACTTGCTCTAATTACAATGCTTGACGGAACAACAGTATTATTTAAACCGCTTACGTTACACTACTTTTTAATCGCGGACAATTACTACAAACTTTTACTACGGTTACTAGAACTAGTGAAAACTGCAAAAAAAAAAAAAAAAAAAAAATGACAAAAAAGCGACAATTTACAGTATATTTAGCTATATTTACAGTTTAACTTGCACCTTTGCTCTGCTAGTTTCTATTTCTATTTTGTTTTTAAGGATAGCCAAGAAAGCGTCTAAGAAATAATCTTCCTCATTTTTTGAAGCAGTGTAAATATAATATTTTGCAATTATTGTACAGAGGTTTAAACCGAGACACAGAGGCACGGTGTCTGTGATGCCGTAAAGCATTCATCTTGGCTTCAGTTGAAGCGATCAGGAATTTTCAAAGCCACCAGGAATGTTGAAGTCAAAAGGAATTTTACAGGCGGATTTCATTTTTTTTTTCCACAGTTTGTTAGAATACGGTATTTCTTCTCGGCCTGGCCAATAAAAAAGGCACTTTTCACCTTTTTTCAAGGAAAAATTGGGCACGAAACGCAGTAGAACAAAGAGACTTCACTAGAGCAATAAAAAGAAACAGCTGATCGGGGGGTTTTCCCTATTTCGCACATGACTGCGTCAGTGAGTAACCTCGAAAGTTCAAGGCCATTTATGTGGCGTGACAGACACCGCAATCAGCTGTTTTTGACAAGACAAAGAGAGAGTTTTGTGTTTTTTCGCTCGAAATTCAGTTCGAAGCGGGAGGTTTCGTGATTTTTTTAATCATTTCCGCTTCAAGTCTGCCGCGGATGTCTTTCTCAAGTTTTTGGACATCAACATCAGGAAGCTTTCTCGTTGATGGTTGGCGAAGCATCCTTGCCCGGACCTGATCTTTCAGAAAGTTGTATTGCTGAAACTCCGAAAGGATAGTGTCGAACTCGTGGGAAGACACCCCGTTGTTGTTCAAAGCATACATACATACATACATACATACATACATACATACATACATGATTTATTTGATAAAGCAGGTTACAGGTCAATTGGCAAGACGTTAAGTCCTGATGTGGACCTGCACTATCTAAGATAATAAATTACAATAAGATCCTACATAATACATGATCCAAAATTTATTTACAATAGCTGAATAAATAATGATAGGTAAAATAGATGAATTAATAACAATGTACAGTAAAAATAAATAAATTAATTAATCAAAAATATTTGAAGTCCAGAGATTTGTTAGTAACGCAGCAGGACGCTTTAGTGAAACTGATAGAATTTAAGAGACTCTTATTTCCCTTAAGTTTTTTCTTGAAAGAATCAAGGTTAGAGCAAGACTTGATGTCATCGGGAAGGAAATTCCAAGATAATGCAGCACGATGTTTAAAAGAAGATCTTCCCACTTCTGTTCTTGGTCTATCCACCTCAAAATTTAAGGATTTTCTAAAGCTATAAGTAGACTCGGGTTTCACTAGTAAGTCCTTTAGAGGATTGGTGCTATTTCCATGGTAAATATTGTATGTAATAACTAAAAGTCTCTTAATGTAAAATGAAACAATAGGGTTCCAATATGGAGCGTTCCTGATGTGATCACCATGGATGTAATGCGGTAGACTATTAATAATTCTTGTTGCTCTCAAATGAATTCGGTCTAAATCATCTAACAAAGCTGGAGAACAAGATCCCCAGACTGCAATACCATATAGGACACTGGGGATGATTGTTTTATAATAAATAGTTTCCAAGACTGGTTTTGGTAGGAACTTTATCCGTTTTAAGACTGCAACTTTGTTACTGAAGGACTTACAAACGTTCCCGATGTGTTCATACCATGATAGCTTGTTGTCGATTGTTAACCCAAGACATTTGGATGATTGTTTGTACTCAATAGTGCTACTGCCGTAAGTCAAACGTCGCAAGGGACCAATAAAGCTCTGTCTTGAAATTATCAGGGCTTCCGTCTTCGATTCTTGGGCTATTAATCTGTTAGACTGACACCAGGTGTATACCTGGTCTAAAATGGATTGCAGTGTCAGGGTGATATTGTCGATATCCTTGCTAATTGTGTAAATTGTGGTATCATCAGCAAACATAAAGACATTACCACTTGTTATCGATTCAGGAAGATCGTTTACAAAGATTGAAAATAATTTGGGCCCTAAAATTGAGCCTCGGGGGACTCCAAACGTAATGGTTTTGGGCTCGGACTGATATTCTGATAATTGGACAAACTGCTTACGTGCAGACATGTAATCATCAAGCCAGGAAAGCAGGTCACCTGATACACCAATGGCTTTTAGCTTTTCTTTCTTTTCTTTCTTTAGCTTTCCGGAAATCGATAAAAAGGACACCCACTTTCAGGCCCTTGTCCAGTGCATTTCTCCAAGTCTCTGTTAGATGAAGTAAAAGGCTCTCAGTTGATAGAAGTTCGAGAGCGTTCGAGAGAAGTCTGTTGATGGTGTCGCGCTTGGCAACGGCGAGCGTGGTGATCTCTTGATGCTTCTTGATCTTCGAGTTAAGCTTTTTGCCGGCGAGAATCAACGCAAACGAAACGGGAGCGAAGCACCCACCAGCGCCGCCAAGAGGAACGGCAGCCAGCAAGCCAACCACATACAGAGCGGAGCCAAAACTCGCGCTGGAAAACGCTGCCGAGAGAACGCTGGAGCCGGCGGCGCCCCAATTAACGAACTTTCTCACGCGTTTGTATTTTTTTGCGAGGATGCGATAGTGGTGGACCTTGCCGGCCAATGTGTTGGAAATCTCGTTGACCTTCTGCAAGCGGAAATTTTGAGAAGGCTCTGCCTCCACCACCGGATATAGTGGCTTGGCAGGCGGCGCGCTTGGTGGCAACAGATTTGCCGAAGACATTGCGTATATAAGAAATTAATTTAACTCTAATTCAAAAAGAAGCGGCAGGCCTTTGAAATCAAAGAGTTCGCCATTTTCATCTTTCACTTTTAAGGTGATGCTGTTTATGAACTTGTCTGTAGAAGCGTCACGGAAAACGTTGTGCAATGAGTCGATGTTATACTTGACTTTTTCATAAGGCTTTCCTCTGACATCAACCTTGGCAACAAGGTCTGACCTCTTTCCATTCAAAAAGTTTTTTGTCGAGTCGATGAGATCGCAGTGGATAAAGTAGCAACTTGGGCTGTTAAGCTTTTTGATATATTCCTCTTTCCTCATATTTCTCCCGACTCCAAGAAAATTGGCCACACTGTAATCAACGGAAACTTCTTTCGGTTGATTAGCGTTGAGTGCATTACCAGCGGCGGTTGTAATTTTAAGAACAGAATTGGGGTTATTCGTTTCCAAGACCATTTTCCCTTTTTTCTTGTGATATTCAAAACTGGATTGCAGTTCTTTTACGATGCTCTCGACATTGTAATGCCCTTGAGGCAATGATGCAACCACGTCGTCGGTTCCTTTGAAAAACATTCTGCCAACACGACTCAGATTATGCCACGAGTTGAAAAAAGAACAACTCAAAAGTCTGGCATAACTTGCTCCTGGTAGCGGTTCTTCAAAATAGATGGTCTCGCCATTCTGTTGCGTGACAAGAGTGAGAACAACCATTTTTATATTCAACAAATAAATTATGTTGAAAATACATGGCGAATGTGTGGAACAGTCCTGCGTTAAAAAAAGCGAACGCGGCGAAGAAAAAGGCGTGGATAAGCTTTTTAAAACGCTTACCCAAAGCCGACAAAACCCGGTTCATCTCACAAGCAACGATCGACGAGAAAAATAACGTGACCGCAGAGGTGTTTTTCAAAGAAAGTGAAGACTCGTTTCAAAGCGTCTTCGGTTCAGATAAAAAATACTGGAGCACCGAAATGAAAGAAGCGCTTGGTTTGGGAGACAGCGGGGGTTTTCCTTACCAACTGTCGCCGCTTGGCTCAAAAATTTCCTTGCCCATCCCTGCCGTACCTTTCGATGGCAAAGCGCAAAGTTTGAAAAAATATTCGACGCCCAAATCCAAATATACGTCACGCCTAAACAATATTTCACAACGAAATTCCGACAAATATTTCAAAACACCAAACTCAGGCACACGTCGGCAGTCGAATCAAAACGCTGGCTGGGAGGGCCTGACATGAAATATTGGCTGCAGCAGCTCAACTTCGCTGTTTTCTGCACGACCCAGGGGTGCGGAGTTTCTCGCGAAATCTTTGACAGCGGGATGGATCTCCCCCCGCAGATAAGAGCTTTCTACAAATTCCACGTGTACTTAATGGTCAGGCGGATTTTGTGGCAGCTTGGAGGAATTCAGAACATGAGCGCTTTGCCCGGAGACCCGCCGTTCAACCAGTACAACAATCATTACGACGTCGCTTCGTACAAAAGGATATGCGGCGAGTTCGGCGTTGGCCCCTCGAGCAATTTCCGCTTCCCGCACGGGGAAAACCATGGTCTGGGAAGCATTTACGTCTATGCGAGCAGCGCGGGCCCGTCGAAAACCGACTATAAATACGCGGGATGGAACAAATTCAGCGATGAAGGTGGCAAAGCAATAAAAGGGGACTTGATCGATTATATCGAGCCGGGGGCCGCTTCTGATGCTCAAGCAGACTGGTTCGCACCCAACACCGAGAACGGTTTGACGCAGGCGGGCTTGTCGAGAATCAACCAGTCAATCGAGGCTTTCGTTTACTGCGTCCTGGGCGTGCAAGTCAACATCCGCAGCAGCATTCTCGGCCATGGCAGTCGGGCGAGAGAAGCCCAGAGTGAGTTCCTGGTGCTGATGGAAGACGCGATCAGACAGCCCGACTTGGCCGCTAGCGTGCAAAGGTACCAGCTCGCGGTGGACCAAGCGAAGGTCAGGCTCAATCTCGCTGTTGCCCCCATGGCGTGGCTCATGCCCGCACAGATGATAATCAACACCGCAAGCACGATCGGTTACAACAGTTAGCTGAAACAGGTGGTCTCCCGAATGAAACTGGGGGTGAATAACGGGGTAAACTCAGAGACAAAAAAAGCTGGTCTCAAACCCATGGCAGGCGGCCTGTCAAAAATTAACCCGCCCAATAGCCACCCGTCCAACCCGATTCACAAAGCCGCAACAGCCGAATCGGGGCGTGTGGTTCCACCCCACAGGAAACCAGCTTTGACCGAAACTCAGCAAGCGCAGCCACCGGCGCAAAAAATTGAGCCCGAGGCTCCAGACAAAACGTCGCAACACAAAATTAATAAAACGGCGGTAATTGTCGGTTTTGTTGGATTATCGGCGTTGCTGTTTATGGCTTGGCGCTAAGCTAACACTGCTTCTTAAAATATTTTTCGAACAAAAAGGCCACCGCGGAAAGAATGAGAAGCCAGGTGTGCTCGGCCAGAAATCCGATGACTTGGCCGGCGGCTCTGAACAGGAAGCTCACAATCGACCCAATCAGCCCGGGCAGCAGAGAGCCGAGTTTCGCGGCAATCTCTTTGAGGCCGTTCCTTAAAGCTTTGCCGGTGGCTTTCAAACCCCTGGTGAGGACCCCGATGACAGCGCCGATTGTGGTCTCGGCGGCGAGAAGAATGGCGGTCAACGTCACGCCATATTTTTTGAAGATATCCTTGACCCTTTCCAAGAGAGGCCGCCCCCTTTCCCTTTCTGCGATCTGAGTTTGCAAACGCGCGATCTCCTCGTTTCTTTCTGCCACTCTGCCCTCTGCGTCTTCTTTTTCGGAGGGCGAGGCCTTCTCATTTTGGATGATTGCCTGGTCTTCCTCGTTTTGGCACTGCAGCTCGCTTTCCTGCTCTTTCAGGTCGTCCAGCGGTTTTGTTTGGTTGAGCCTTTCTTCCATGGCGTTTGTTTCACTTTCTTTTGTCGCGATGCTGGCCCTGACACTGTCGACCTTTTTTTGTTCTTTTTCCGCGTTTCTTGCTTTTTTTGTGAGCGAGTCCAAAGCTTTTTTCTTGTTTTCAAGATCGGTTTGATAGTTCTTTTTCAGTTGTTGGAGGCTTCGCAGCTCTGCTTCACTTTCAAGATTCGAACCATATTTATCCTGAAGGGCATCAATCTGAGCATCAGTTTGCGCGATTTTTTGGCTAAGGGCTTCCACTTCTTTTTTTCTTCTTCTCTTTGTGAAGAGAGTGTTTCCATCTGTTGAAGTTGGATCTCTGCCTCTGTCAGTCTTTGGCACTGTTCTCTGATGGTGTCGCGGTCTTCAACAATCATGTCTTCAGCTCTTGGCCCGAGAGCATCTTTTATTTCTTTTGAAAGGTTTGGATTGATCTGATCTCTTCCCGTTTTCCTGTGTTTGGTAAACAGGTCATACGTTTTTTTGCCAGCTCCAAACTTTTTGACTTGGAGCTTCCCCTTTGAGCTGTATGAAACCTCAAGCTCGCTTGAGCGCATGTCCGGGTAGATATCTTTTGCAGCAACCCACGCTTGTTCACTCAGGGTCTGAGCCCCGGTGAAAGAGGTTTCTGCATAAGAAGTTGCAGGCAGCCCGCTTTTTTCGCGCTGCATTGTCTGCATCGGAATTCCTTGTTCTTCCCCATTTGGCGTTGATGACTCTCCTGGGATAAAAGGAGTCGTTTCGTTAGCATCTCCGCCTTCATCATCGTCATCGTCACCCAAACCGTATGGGTCATAAGCAGGGTTTTCAAAGCTTGTTCCTTCGCCTTCCGCCATAGCGATATATGTGAAGCCTATTATTTTTCAAATTAGAAATTATTGCCGGCAGCTAATACAATGTCAGTTCCAGAGAACCTTCGTGCGACGTACAGCGAAAAGACCGTACACGCCATGAAGGCCGAGCGTGCAGTCAATCGAATCACCTTTACCCCCTCTGAAGCCAGCCCCGCAAGTACTCTGTATGTTTCAGTGCCCAAGCTGAACGAGAACGAAGTTCTGGTGCCGGGCTCGCTTGCGCTTGTCTTTGATATCGACCTTGCTGGAGAGCACGCTACCAACTTCCTCGTACAGAACGTCACGCGGGCGCTCGTTGATAGGCTGGTCGTAAAGTTTGCAGGCACTAACCTGCAAGACACGGTTGGGTATGACATCTACAAAACGTTCGAAGACCTTTTTCTTTCGCAGGAAGAGCGAGACAACAGGATTCTCGAAGGGATTCAGAGGGAGGATCTGTGCAAGATCCGCTCAGACGCGGGAGACAAGAAAACCGCGGGCGTCGATGCTGAAAACAAGCTGAACGAGGTATACGGGAAAAAGTACCGGATCAGGCTTGACCATCAGATCTTAACTGACCACGACGTTTTCTACCCCCAGGCCCTTTACAACGACCTCACGTTCGACGTAAAACTCGTCCAAGCTATACATGTGGTCAAAGGCTCCGACACAACCCAGCTGAAATACAAACTGAAAAACATCCAGCTCGAGTACAAAATGATACGCAGCAAGACTCTGGCAGAAGAGGCGAGGAGCGTTTACTCCAGCAGCTACTCCAGTGGCAAAGAGTTCAGTTACGACAACGTGCTGCATGACAAAGAGGTGGCCTTAAAAAAAGACACTGACACGAGGATCAACATCAAAGTCAACACCCCGAAAAGGTCGCTAAAAGCCCTCCTCCTCCTGTTTGTAGAGCCGTATACCGCAGGCGCCAGAGATTCAGAAAAATTCATCTTCCCCAATCTCACAAAAGTTAGCGTCACGGTCAACGGCACGCCCAACAAGCTTTACAGCGACGGCATCGAAGGCAAGGACATGTGGGAAGAGGCCCACAACCTGTTTGTGAAAGAAAAAATACAACGGAGCACATGGATATTACGAAGTTTTACACTGCTGATAAGTTTGGGCTTGTGATTGATATGTGCAGCATGGCATCCCAAGACATGCACGGCAGTGGCACGCGGATTGTGAACACTACAGATGGGATCCAGCTGGAAATTGAGCGGAAAGCCGAAGGCTCAGGCGACGTGAAATGCCACATATTCGTAATCTCCGACTCCCAGTTCTATCTTATGGACAGACAGCTGGAATCTGTACAGGATTAATATGGACGCGAGCAAGATACTTTTCAACGCTCTCATCGTCGGGCCCACTACTTCGGGCAAATCGAGGTTCGTTGTGGACCAGCTCTACGGCCCTTTCCGCGGAAAGTTCGACTACATCGTTCTCATCTGCCAGACGTTCACGCACAACAAGACCTACCACCGGCTTGGCGAAAACGATCCGAGAATGGATGTGATAGTCTGTGAGCAGCACGACGTGGAAAGGTGGTTGAAGCTCGTGAGATGGCTTTCCGAGGGCACCAACACGCTCATAATCCTCGACGACGGCGCGGCCTCCAAAGACGTGAAAGGGCGAACAGGCGAGCTGGTGAATCTCGCCTTTTCCGCGCGGCATATGGGCATCAGCGTGTGGGTGCTGACCCAGAAGTTGACTGGAATAACAGCTTCCTTCCGTGAAAACGTGGCTGTGATCGTACTCTTTTACACCCCCTCGGCCAGGACAACGAAAACCATCTTCGATGATTACGCCAGCGAGCTCTCCCCTGATGAGTACAGAGGATTGATTTCAAAGCTGAAAGAACGAAAGTTCTCTTATCTTAGGTTCGTGCTTTGCCACCCGTACGGTGTAAAGTTATTTGAATAAAAAATGCGAGCTGTATATAGCCTTGCACAATGTCTGCAGAAGACGTGTTTGCAGATGTTATGAACCTTATGGAAACAGAGCCTGCGCCGTCAAGTGGTCTCGCAGGCGGCCTTGTTCCAACCACCCCCGACATCCCTGCTCTTCGCGAGCAGCTAGCCGTGCTCGTGTCCACAGGCAAACCCAAAAAGGCTATCGGGGTGCAGCTGACCCACGAGCAGGTGAAGCGCCTGAGCGACAGAGGTCGAGAAGTACATCAAACGCTACGAGACATACGTGTGCTCCAAGACGACGGAAAGCCTGATCGACAGCTTCATTTTTCTTGCAACCAAAGCGGTCGGAATGGCCGTAAAAATCAAAGACATCGAGGCTTAACAAAAAAGAGCTCCGAGACGACTACATCTTGAACAAAGAGCTCTCCACTTTTGCCAGCAACCTGGCTTTGAAGTGCGGCAGGTTTCTTGCCGTGGCCAACGCGATGTTCATCACAACCAAACATGTCGATTTCAGTCCACAGTTGCCGGAGATGAGACAACCCTCTCGTGACGAACAGGGTTATGCTCTTGAGTGCATTGATGAAATGCCCGGCTGAGCAACTGCAGAATAAATGGTCACCATTCATCAACAAATGCTGAGGTCTCGCTGACAATTCTTAACAATTAAACTTTTTTCATTTGCTTATAATACGGTTCGCTTCAATGTCAACTGAACAATCCGAGAGTGCACCTTCCGCTGTCACTGAGACTAAGGCAGCACCTTCCGCTGTCACTGCGCCTCAGGTAGAGACCAAGGCAGCCCCTGCCGCCGATACCACACGGCAAGCGACGACTCTGGCTGCAACCACGCAGCACGTAAAAAACCCCAAGCGTGTGGCCGCCGGAAAAATGGTTGCCGAAAGAAGTCGTCTGGCCCGAGAAGAACAGAAGAAAGCGGCCAAGGCTTATTACCCAGAAAAGCAAGCGGAAGCCACCACAGCGGCCCCGGATACAAAAGAAAAAAGCCCAAATAGCGGCGGCCTCAGCGCCAACCAATGGATCGCTATTGGCGGCGTTGGAGTTTCCCTTCTCGGGATCAAGCGTGAAGAGCTCATGGCAATGGCCAAGCCCGTGTTTGACAAATTTAAAACGCCAAAGCCCGCTCCTGAGCCCGCTCCTGAGCCCGCAAGTGTCGAGCCAAAACCTGCTCTCGATACACGGCCAAGAGGATTAAAAAAATGATTTAAATGTTTGCGCGTGATTCATATCTCACGATGCCGATCCCAAGCATTACAGAGTTCCTGCACATTCGTCTTTCATCTTGCCGAAGACCTTTTTGTTCTTGTTTGAGTGGAGTGGATGCTCATTTGGGTAGTCGCTCGTGTCGTAAAGGTTCATGTTGTTTTTCATGTCTTCGTAGACGTCTTCTGTTTCGATTATAATCAAAAGGCTGTCAGTGTCCGTGTACAAGAGCTCGACTTTTGGGCCGTACTTCTTTTTTAGCTCGTTGTAAAAGAAGTCGTACATCAGGATCTTGCTGTTGTCAAGGATCGTCATCCCCGTCTAGACCGGCTTGTTTAGAAGCAGCTTGCTTTTTCGCATGTCAATCCCCGCCATGTCGTTTGAGAATAAAACATGCCTTGAGTACAAAGGGCTGGCGATCAATTTCCTTATTTTGCCCGTCTCGTTGCTGCGCACTATTCTTATGTCAACGCGGTTGCGCAGGTTTTCCATGGTTTTGCCGAAAACGGAGTTGTTCATTAGCTTGTAAAAGTTCTTTTCAAAGTCGCTCTTCGCTTTCTTCCTAAACTGTGTGTTCATCCGGATGTACGGCTCCATCCAGCGTTCTTGTTCGAACTCCAGCACCCTGTGCACACGCTTCAGTTTCATTCCCTGCTTCAGATAAAACTGCAAGTTCCTGTAATGCACAACATAGTTCTTTTTGTCTTGAAGCGTCAGCAGCAGCTTCTTGCTGTCCGGGGGTTTCAAGTCCAGGTCTTTCATCAGCCCCTTTTGGTAGTCCGACATCCACTCCTTTTTTACGGCCTTTTTCTCCGGCGCCAGGGGATAGCTGTTGTATTCCTCGTGAAGTTCTGGCGGGTATTCGAGATCCACCTCGAGAATGCACCCCTTCTTTGCGTTTTCTTTCATCCCAAGAATCTCCTCCTCTGTGGGCAGCTCGCTTTTCCACTTGAAGCCTCTTATCGGGAGAGGCAAACTCATCGCCCATCCGTAAAGACTGTTTGCGTCGAGATAGAGGAGGTATTTTTTTTGGCTTGCTGGGGTCGTAGCCCGGTACTTGCGGGTTGTTTGCCTTGGCGAACCTTTTGCTCACCATAGAGATTCCACCCCGCATCCCCCTTTCTACGAAGAGGTGCTTTTCGTAGTCTGTGAAGAGCTCAAGCTCGACCCCAGTCTTTTTCAAGAGCGCGTCCCAGGAGAGGCCTGGCGACGTGAAATAGTGCGCCGGATCCAGCCCGTACTGATCAAGGCACAGTTTTCGGAAGTTCTCAAACACATCCGCCAGCAGCGCGACGTCAGTTTTCACGTAAAGATCGTGGTAATCGCCCAGCGTTTTGCATCCAAAAGCCCCCCAGACGGCCTGCGCGTGCGCGTACTCTTCGTCTGTTATGTGCTCGTCGTTCAGCTTGCTGTAAAACTTCTCTTTGTCCGGAAGCCTTGTCTCGCTGAATCTTTCCCTTGAGTCCATGTACTCGTAAGGATAGATCCCTTTTTTGTAAAGCAGGTCGCTGCCTTTCGAAATCGTTGATGTTATTTTCAAAGCCTCCTTCGGTGTTGCTCTTAGAAGTGAATCAATGCTCCCTTGCAAAAAGTTCAAGCTGTCGATGAAACGAAGATTACCGACCGAGAATGTGATGTATTTCTCCATGTTGTTGGCGACACATTTCACCTCTTCCTCCAGCTTCGACATCGCTTGCATCAAGTGGTGCGCGTCGTAGCCCCTCAGGTTGTGGAATACGACTGGTATTGGGTCCGTCTTGGGGTTAATTCGCAACTTTTTGTTACATTCGCTGTGCGCGGCTCCGCGGAACCTTCCCGTTATGTGGCAATGGTCCTTTACTGCGTCTCTGAAGTTTTTCTGAAGTAAAGAGTTTCCACAGTACTTGCAGTTTTCCTGTGATCCGGCTTCCAACTCGTCTTTTTCATCTTCCAGCCTTTTCAGCCTTTGAAATCCCCACTTCTCCTTCTCTTTCTGTGCCATGTAGAAACATTTTTTGTGGCCTTGCCCCCAGTAAACCCATTTTTCTCTTACGCCTTCTTCATCCGGTTCTTCTTCAAAGTTCCAGACAGGCAAAGAATCCACGAATTCGTCTTTTATCAGAGCTTTGTTGCACACGTGGCAATCGGCCGCTTTCTTGAAGTCTTCCCAGTCCTTTCACGTCATTTCAATCGGCTTTGGTGTGGCCAAACTCTCTCTTATTTTCTCTTCCTCCTGCATAATGGCTCCTAAAACCTCCCCAACCGCATTTTCACCCCTGTAAGTGTTGGAACCTACCGCTTCACCATCGCTTCTCACAACAAGGTAAGAATAGCCGCATGCCTCGTGCTTTTCGGTCTTCTCTGTGTAGCTTGCTTGCGTTCTCTCACGCTTACAGCCATGAATCTTTCTGACAAGAGCCTCAAAATCCGCGTAAATAGTGAAGGGCATCTTCATCTGTTTTTTGAAGTTGTCGAAGGAAAGGGTGTTTTCCCCCTCTTTCGGCATCACAATCCTTGTCGGCCTGCCGTTCACACCGTTGCAATGTTTTTTGTGTTCCACCAGGAAGTCTGCTCTTGAGAAACCTGTCAAGCACAGCATGCAAAAGTGCTTTGCGTCTCTGTGCTTTGTCTGATCGAAAAGCAAAGCCCTTTCTCTTTTTACGAAACAGTAATGCTGAAGTTCCTTTTTCTCAATTAACATCAAGTTTATCCGCGGCACGTTCGCTTGTTTTCGGCTTATCCGGTGCACAATCGCACAATCGTTTTCCCAGCCAAATACGTTTATTGCGAGTTTCGGGTTTTGTGCCTCGAGCTTTTCTATTTGTTTTACCGGCGTCGGGAAATCGATTCCTGCGTAGTTCATACCGTCATTTACCGGATATTTGCTTGGTCTTTGCGGGTCTTTCCCGTTTTTCGGAGGGAATAAAGCGGTTCTGAGTGCCCACTTCAAACATTCGTTGTCTTTGTTTTTTACGTTGATTATTGCCTTCTTTTTCGCCAGTTTTGCTGGAAGTGGCAAATAGGTCCCTCCGCGAAGTGGCTGGTAGCGCGCAACATTCACGTACGCGACCTGTATCCCTTCAACCGCCCAGCCTGATCCCATCTCGGAC